>NC_090268.1:166017072-166321239 GCF_040414725.1 Anabrus simplex
AATGTTTAAGACTGTTGGAGGTAAAACAGATGCAAAACTAGTAAATTTACTAATTTTTATTCTGAATATTATTATTTTAAATTATATTTTTACTTTTACCCGCTCAAGATGCATTCATACATTTTTTACTGTCCTCATGAAAATGATATTGCTGCGGTGTGTCATATCGCTGGAATGCTTTAAGGAATACATAACATCAATTTTACAAGAGAAAATGTTAAGAATATTTAACAATGTGTGTGTTTTTCTTTCTGCATATTGTCTTATATCTAAAATTCGAAGTTTACATATATGCTATTTTCTAGTATTATCAAACTCCAAAACTTGATATCGTCACCTCAACTGTTGACACTATGGTTTCTACCAACATTTCACTGGAGAAGGCAGACTATCCAGCTTTCAAGGAGAGGGTGAAGGAGAATGACGTTAGTCAGGAAGTAATGTTCCCCGGAGAGAGTATTTGTCTCACCAGGCAAAATCTAGTAGAGTGTCACAGAACACCAAAGGAGTGCTTGGGTAGACTAGGGTTTGATCGGTTCACTCTCAGTATGTTTCAGTATGTTGATAACTAGCTGGGCGGAGACAAACTACTTATGTTTCGACAAAATTTGCTATAAAATATGTCATTATATTTCCTTTATAAACAATATTCTAATCATTATATTACACTTCTCACGATGCCAACTGTGTTTAACGCTACTTTCTCAGATCAGTAAGTGTGGAGATAGTGGAACTGCACAAAATTAACAACAGTTTCTTAGAAATGTATGGTATTGATGAAAACTCCCAATACGACATACAGAAAAGATGCAGCATATGCTATTACAATTCAGTGACAATAGGATAAGCCATTCCTTTACAACTTGTCCCCAATTTGAAAATTAATGAAAAAAAACTTTGTTTTAGAGCCCAAAGCATGAATGATTACAATGCATATTATCGTTTGAACAGTATGAGAAAGCCATAATTTTAATGTTTAAGTGATTATGGTAATCCCAGCCGTTCTCCAAATACTCAGCTTCAAACTGGCGTTCACGTACTTTCTGCACCATTAAGTTCACGTACACCATTGCAACAGCATAGCGTTTTGTTAATTTTGTAATGAAATCCAGAAATATGTTTGTAATCAAGAACATGGGTTTAAGATTAACATGACTTCATTATATACTGAATAAAGTGAAATCAATACTCTACGTATATCTTCAGTTTTCTTTCAACCGAAATCCCAGGCTTCGAACTATAGTGCTTCGCATACTCGCACCACTTTTAAAACTTATGTCTTCAACCAGTTTTCCATTGCTGATCTCATGGCATTGGTTGTGTGAAAGTTGTGAATTGTGCATCACATGCTTGTCCAAGTCCTGTAAGTCACATTTATTAATTGATTTTGATCTTTTCCCAAGCATGGAGAAAGATTGTACTTCCCCACCTTCAACGCACTGCTTGTTTTACCATATTCCTTAACATACTTCTTGAACACACCAGCTGCTTTCTTTTAGCAAACGAGAGGACTGTTTTGTTTTTCATGAAATTGTACATGTTATAAATGAGGAGCATCGTTTCAAAACGTATTAAATGCAGTCGAGGTCACAATATGTTTCGATGCGGTTTCCCGCCAATTAGAATTTGCTCTTTAACGCTGTTGAGTTAGATCGGGTCATTTTGTATTCTTTCCCATAGCAATTTAGTGCTGAAAAATATGATTCGGAACAAATCGTATTATGTGCACCACGGCGAACGGTTCAAAACGTATTATGTTCACGATAATGTTTCCCAGCCTGTATTTATCCCGCTCTTTTGTTGGCTGTTCCCGCTATTTTTATATCGTACTTGACAGTGTGGTATTGCTTGCATGCCCGTTCACTTTCGATCACCATGGAGGGCTACTTACCCGTAGGAGAGTGTTTCCGCAGACCTGAAAGTGAAAAAGTGGTTCTTCCAGAATCTTTACAAACTTATTAGGGAACGACCTGCTGACACAATGTCTTTCTGCTTTGATTTGCAACAGGCACAACTACTTCCTAAATTATCAATTGGCGAAGCGTTCTATTCGCACCAAATATCATTTAACGCAGCGAGTGTTAGCAATGTCAGTATTCGGAATCCAACATATTATGTATGGAATGAGACTGAGGCTGGAAGAGGGCCAAACGAGGTGTCATAGGCAGTTACCTCGTTTTTAGATGAGGTACATTCCAATAAATCGATCACCTGTATCAGGCTGTTTGCAGACGGATGTGAAGGCCAAAACAAGAACATGCATGTTATCCATGCTCTAGTTTAATGGCTACAAACCAAAGCACTTGCTAACATTTCCATGATTGTTGTCATCTTTCCTGTCAGAGGACATTCATTTTTACCCGCAGACAAGGTTTTTGGTGTTGTAGAAAAGTTTCCTCGGAAGTGCTCCGACATCGTTACTCCCGAGAAATACCGAGAGATCTATCAGTCTGTGGGGACTGTAAAACATCTAGGAAAAGAATGGGTTATAAGGGACTACACGATCCTCACCAAGCATTTTAAGAAATTGGACGGGATTAAAGAAATGAAGACTGTGATTCTGAAGAAAACTGAGAAAAGTGGTCAGTACCAGGTTACAGTAAAGATGGAACCGACGTACAGGTTTGATGAGCCCTTGAAGCGATTCGTAAACCTTCTGAAATGAGGCATAAGGCTGGGCCAGGTATATACATGATGCGCTGTAGCTAACAATAAAGTCAATTAAAATCTTTGGAATCAAATGAACGGTTCAAATCGTATTATGTGAATAAAAGGTTGTATCAAAATGTATTTTGTTCAGTGAATTGGTTCAAAACGTATTAAGTAAAATTTTATAATTAGAATGACGCCTTCAGGTATTGGGAAATGATTTGAATCATGACTGATTCGGGAACATAACCTCAATACCTAGATTTTGCCGTTTAGAATTTTGACATGTTTTATTTGGTTAGGAAGTAAAACATTTTTTTAACTTCCTGTAAAATTATAATCTGTGCACTTAATACAATTTGAAACGATGCTCCTCAAATAACTTCTTTAGTCTGGCTATGCAAGGTTTTAACACTTACTAATTTAGACTGTAACGAGGGCATTGATAGTTATATAACTTATACTATAGAATAATTACTATCTCTGCTTATTAAACGCATGTCCTACTGTGTCAAACACTTGCACAAGGCAAGCAGCAGGAACAGTCAACGGGAGAGGACGAATACAATATATCAAGTAAATGATATTACATAAGTCTTGGGACTAGTTTCAGCCACTTACTGGCCATCTTCAGCCAAATAAATTTAACAGATGATGTGATAACTAAAACGTATGTATAACAATGTTGCAGGAATTATTCTTCTTCTTCTTTTATGACCACATATGGATCACTTTAGTCAGTACATCGTTCAGGTCTCTTTGAAGGGATTGTTCAGGCTTTGCGGTCGTCCCAGTACTTCTTCAGACGCTCCGATTTTCGTGCCCTTTCCTCAGTTGAAAATATGCGTGTTGTTGGTTTGTTTTGTGTAAGGGTAAAGTGGAGGTTTGTATTTGAGTTTTGTATTCAATGTTATCTTAATAATAATTATAACAGGAATAATTATAACATTAAATTACATATAATAACAAAATTTATGGTTATGAACTTCTTGTCATGATATGTCTTAAACTTTAAGACATGGGATGTCTTAAAGTGTAAACTGTATAAAGCCCCTTCCTGCCATCTGTTGGCTGTCTATTTAAGTACGTGCATAGTCCACCTTTCATTCGTCAATTCCTGTTTTAGCACAACTCCATATGGGTACGTCAAGAGTGCTTTGTAGGGTGACAAAGTCATTGTCTATCTCAAGCACGGATTGTATATGCAAGTGTCTAGTGCTGGGAGGTTCCTTTTGTGAGAGTTAGTTTGTTCATTACTATCTTTAAGTCAGTATGAGTAAATTGAGCAGTATAAGACTTAGTGAAGATAGTCTGGATGATTTACTGAACAATTCTGATAATAATGATGTAGATGAAGGATATAGATGAACCCAATTCAGAGCAAATGATGATCTTGCACATTCATCCATACTGATGAATTATAATCTTCAGCATACACTTCCCCACTGTACTCCGGGTTTCCAAGCCACCTGTTGCAACACTTTTAACAGACTTCAACCTTCTTCACTGATACAGTCATTGTTTCCCATGATGCACAATCATCACTGCTAGGCTATGAGTACAGACTCTTACCCAAATTAAAAGTTATACAAACATTATGATATACATATGCAATATTCGCTCACTACAAATTCTTCTTATAATATTATGCTCTCACATCCTAATTTACCAAATTCACGTGATTTTCACTACTTTATGTAACAAAATTTTATACAAAAATTTCCTAACCTAAAATTTGGAGATCATCATTTATAAACATTTTCAAACCTAAAATCGGGGATCGTACTTTTGGACGGCTACAGTAATAAGCTAACACGTCTCTCATAATCAATGACATATAACACGTACCTGCAAAGGAAAAGGTAAGTATGGCCGAGAGTCGGGACAGTGCGACCCCATATGGGGGCACGTATACGTGTATAAAATTAGTAATTACCAATACGACACCGTGCGGGGTCGCAATATTTGACCGAACATACATAATAAGTTAATAAATCATAAATATATCCTCATTTCAGTGATCACTTGCTTGGTTAAGCGACTGATGAGCCCAACTTAGCACATTGGGGCAAAACGTTGGCAACCAGGAATGAGTTCGCTGGTAGATTTATAATGTCCAATAACGGACCAACTATATTGGTATTATACTGTAATTTACTCATTCAAGACAAATATTTCAATTTCCCTATGGGAATCAACATCTCTATCACCACAGAGTAACTATGTTATTAGCTCACAGCACTAGACTGCAATCCCATGAATATCGGTCTACCATTCAACATGTTAAATTTTACCTTTGTTTTTCAAGAAGTTAGGACATTTTATTCAAGAAATAAGGTCCCTAACATAGTTTCTACTACAGATCATAATCTTGTTTTGTCCCAGGTGGTGGTGGTGGTGGTGATTACTGTTTTAAGAGGGATACAACTAGCCAACCATCCTCAGTGTTTTGTCTCATACAGGTTGGGTCCTAGTTTATAAATCCATAATGCTGTGTTTAAAAAAAAAATTCCATGCAATGCAATATCAAAGAGAATAAAAACAAACATTAAAGTACACATACCGACATCAGCATGTTTCAATGCTCCAACGTCGTTAGTGCCATCTCCACACATCAAAGTTGTATAACCAATGGACTTAAGAGCTACAATAACAAGCTCTTTTTGTTTGGGTGCAACACGAGCAAATACTGATATGTGAGGTAATATCTTGTACAGGAACGGTCTATGACATTCATTTAGATATGTCAAACCCTGAAACAAAGTCAAATTGTTCACACATAAAATACAACATGGTTGGTCTAACAGGGTTCAAAAACAATAACAAGTAAGTCACCATTCATGCATGTATACAATATGTATTCACTAATAAAATAAAATGAAATTTAAAAAAATCACAAGAAAGAAACAAAAATATTTAACATGGCCACATTTAGATAATGAAACCCTTCCAGATGAACAAACCTCACAATTCTCTAGCTTGAATTTTACCATTTCAAACATATTTTTGTATTTTATAACTGTAGTAATAGGCTAATTTAATCTCTACACTTTCAGATAATATTAGCCTTGCATCACAATTTTCAGGTTAACCTCATTTGGGAGGAATGATCATCACAGATGAATGAAGCTGTGTATGAATAAACTGGCTTCATGGAGGAGTCACGAGACAAATGAAGGAGGGCATATACCTATGAGTGGACTAGGGCAGATGATTATAAGATTCTATTTTTAACTGCATTAAGTAAGGTAAGGGTTGTAAAGCAAACAAAGTCACAGTGCTAGCTGCAAATAACATTACAGAGGCTTCATGCAGGCTTCAACACCGAACACAAAGGCAAAAGTCCATAATGAAAATGTATGTCAGAATGGAGAATACAATGGTCTTGTCACAAGCCAATACTGTCCAGGAGATGCTAGAGGCCTGCTGGCCGCTTCGTGGCCCTAACCTGGAGACTTATGCCCCCAGACCCCCTTTGCTTGCCTCTATCCCAATGGTCTTGCCACTAGCCAGACATATCCAAACCAGCCCAATTGCCTTGTCACTAGCCAGACGTAACAAAACCCATGGGTATTGTTACTAGGTGGAAATAGCCAATCAAGACCAATGGTTTGGTCACTAGTTGGATGTATCTCATATTCTGTCATGTTCTTGTCACCAGCCATGGTTATGTTCTGCCTGCATCATGCTCCCTTTCACAAACCAGTTATTAAAGTTTCACCCAATCTACTCGCCCCTTGATTTGCTATGACTGATCTTTGTTCAGAGCTTTAAAATATCTCAGCTCCATATTCATTGATCCTTACTTTCCTATAAGAGAGTATTTATGTTAATACTTTCACAGTCTTTTTTCATTATGATGATATGCTCACTGTCCTATCTAAAAGTCTCAGGAGAAAAAATCGGGCATCAGTTTAAACAAATTACAAGCCATCGATAACAAATATATTGCTATTTATTTTTTGTTGCACTGATACAAACAACTCTTGAATCAATGTGTGATAATGGGGAAGTGCAGAAAACCATCTTCAGGAATGCCAACAGCGGGGATGGAACCCCTGCCTCCCAATTCCATCTCGATAGCTATGAGACGCATACTGCATAGCAGTCTCGCTCTATAGATAAATCATATTATAGTGAAAAAATTTGTTTTCAAACAAAACATCTGTCCGGCATTCTGGGCGACCATGAAGGTCCAGAAGGAAAATATTGGCATTCTTATTTATGTGTTCACCACCCTAGTAGGCTTAACATGAGTGACAGGGGTTTAACGTAATTTGGAAGGAATGTTTTGCATATTATATATCATTCGGTGGGCATTAGTGAGTTAACACCCCCATGGCCTACAACATCAGTCCCATGGAGCACATCTGGGATGGTCTCGAGACGGATGTGTGCGCCTTGGTTATTGTTCCACCAGACCTCTGTGCATTATGGGAGGCTGTGCAGCGGTTGTGGATCAGGATGGCTTCCCAACGTTTCCAGTCCGTATAGTCACAATTATCAGGACAAAAGTTGGTCTACATGCTACCAGGTATCACTGATTCAATTGTTCATCAGTATACGTATTAATCGGAGAAGATACCTTTATTCATACCACCTCAAATGAGAATCTGCTATGAGACCGTTTGAAATGTCGGTTCATGCTACACCAAATCCATAACATACATGATCAGGTAAAGGGTACAGTCTCAGGAACTTAATTCTTATGAAGCGGAGTATTTGCTCAAAAAAGTTTAGTATAAAATCTCACATTACAGGCTACGTGGCCGAGGCGGTAAAGACGTGGTTGGATCGTCCACCCTGAAGGACGTGGGTTCGATTCCTCGTCAGGAAGTCGAAAAATTTATGAAACGAGATTTCCACTTCTGGAGGTGGACATGGCTCTGAGGTTCACTCAGCCTATACCAAAAATGAGTACCAGATTAATTCCCGAGTGCAAAGGCCTGAAGGATGTGGGTTCGATTCCTCATCAGGAAGTCGAAAAATTTATGAAACGAGATTTCCACTTCTGGAGGTGCACATGGCCCTGAGATTCACTCAGCCTATACAAAAAATGAGTACCAGATTAATTCCTGGGGGCAAAGGTGGTCGTGCGTAGAGCTGACCAATCTACCCCACCAAGTGCTAACGTTACGGACAGTGGAAGCCTTTACCCTTCCAATGGCCTTCATGGTTTGTACGGAGATGACTTTGCTTTTTGCTTTTTAAATACTAGTACTGATGTTTATTATGTTTGTTTATTCATACCCCTGCTTTGTAATTCAGTGACCATGGAATGGCTCTTGATGTTGTAAATTATATTTATTTCTTTATTGCATACTTTTGTTATTATTACTATATATCCCTTAAAATGTAAATTAACTATATAATATAGTAAATTATGCTTATCTCTTTGGATTCATCAATTTCATTGCATATTGTTATTGCTATGATAAAATGACTTCTTTATGATGTAAATATAAAATAAGAAGTATTTCTTCCCAAATATATTTGTTATACCTGCACCAATCAGACAACCGACTAGGGAAGTATCTTTTATTAAGGTACATAATGTTCTTACATATACAGGGTGCGGCAGAAATACCTGATGAATTTCAAACATAAATAACTCTTCAACGCAATAAGCCATTAAAAGATTTATTGCACAGTTGGAAAGAGTAGTGTTTGCCATTTGTGTCACATACACATACACACTAGGTTTTGAAAATAATGTCCTCCTAATGCCGACCGTCCAGTTCGATGCACCTCTTGAGGCCTCTCCTTGAAGTTCCACATGACTCGCTTGAGCATGTCTTGTGGTATTGCCTCGATTTCTTCAGGGATAGCAGCTTTCAGGTCATGTAGTGTTCACGGCTTTCGTCGGAAGACGCGATCCTCCAAATATCCCCAAAGAAAGAAATTGCACAGGGCGAGGTCAGAGGAACGGGCAGGCCATGGAACGTCATCCAGTAAGGATTCAGCATTTTTGAAATAAGTCTCAATCATGAAACCTCGGTGTTCACCACTCCACGCCATGCTAGCGACTGGCTGGCTGACTATCCCGGACGAGACGATGCACGTGTTCTCCAAGGCTAAGGCCAAGACCACACGCACCACGTCTATAACAATTGTTTGAAAGCTGTGGCCAATCTACTGTATGTGACATAAATGGCAAACCCTGTTCTTTTAAACTGCGCAACAAAATTGTGAATGGTTTGTTGCGTTGCGAGTTTAGTCTGAACTTCGTTAGGTATTTCTGCCGCACCCTGTATGCATAATTGAAGAACTGAAGATCCATATACAGGTTAGTGGGTTGTCCTATGGTAGAAGTCCAAACTGTAATTTGGGAGAGAGCAAGCCCATGTGGTAGGCCTATTACATGTCCTAAGAAACTGAGTGACTGGCTGTGCACTTCGATCACATTGCTGTGAGCTTGTTTTCAGGAGATGGAGGATTCGAACCCCACAGTCGCCAGAACTGAAGTTCTTTTTTTGTGGTTCCCTCATTTTTACATCAGGCTAATGCTGTGGCTGTACCTTTATTAAAGCAACGACTGCTTATTTTCATATAAGTCCTAGCCCTCTTTCCTATCACATTCTTGCCTTACAACCTATCTTCATGTGATTTAAGCCAATATATATATATATATATATAAAAAATCTGGTGATGTTGTTTGACTCATTAGTACCCCTGTACATTTCCTGGGTTTCCCTAATGTCTTAAGCTTGAGATACACCAACTTGCAAGATGAAAATATGTTTAAAATGCCCCCTATCCCATATTGCTTATTGAAGAAAGAAGAAGAAGAAGAAGAAGAAGAAGAAGAAAATACCCAAGCAAAAGGAAGGATGCCAGGCTGAGTGGCTCAGATGGTTGAGGCGCTGGCCTTCTGACCTCAACTTGGCAGGTTCGATCCTGGCTCGGTCTGGTGGTATTTGAAGGTGCTCAAATACATCAGTCCCGTGTCGATAGATTTACTGGCACGTAAAAGAACTGGTGCAGGACAAAATTCCGGCATCTCGGTGTCCTTGAAAACTGTAAAAGTACTTAGTAGGATGTAAAGCTATTAGCATTATTATTAAAAGGAAGGACATACATGTCCTATGTGGTAAGTCCTTGAACTTACGGAAGTTGCAATAAATTATACAATCTAGATTCTCTCTCTCTCTCTCCCCCTCCCTCCCTTTAAGAATACAGTTATAGTAATGCATACATCAGAGTAAAGGCAGCAAATGTTTAAAATTAATTTAAGCGAGTGAAGGAGAGAATGTATGGCTAACTGAGGTTGGTGGGTTTGAGTCCGGCAGTATTTGAAGGTGCTCAAATACGCCAGTCTCATGCCTAGATCTACCGGTTCATAAAAGAAATCTTGCGGGACTGAATTCTGGCACCTCTGTGTATATGAAAAACCACAGAAGTAGTTAGAACTAATAACATTATTATTCTCAATTCCGCAGTAGGCTTGAAAGCAGACCTAATTTTCGTTCACGTAGCTTGGCACATTAGCGCTCCTATATGTTTCCTGGATAAGTTTAAAGATACAACCAGCCTGCAAGCTGAAAATATGCCTAATAATCTCTCTCCTTTACTGCTTATTGAAGAGAGAAGAAAACGTTTGCGCATAAGAAAGGAAAGGCATTAAGTAATTTCTGGAACTTTCAAAAATCACATTGCAAAGACTTATTAAATAAAGTTCACCGTTTAAGATACCCCTCTTTTCACGAATATGGTCATAGAACTGTGTATATCAAAATAAAGACAGAAATATGTAACATTAATATCAGTGAGAGTGACAAAGTGTGTTTATTTCCTTAATTCCTCATTGAGCGTGGAAACAGACGTAATTATAAATATCTTGTTTTATTTCATCTTTACTTTTCTCATTCACTCGGGTAAGGGAACATTCATTATTGATGCTTACATTGAGGTTAGTTTGTTATGTCTGGTGATTTTAATATGTAACTAGTCAGGCTGGCAGCAGTGATCAGCCATTAAAAAAAGAGAATCAGGCAGCGATATTTACTTTCTACTATATGGCCTTACGTGGCAATCACTATAAATTGCTGCAATAACTTGCTAGTGTAAACCTAACCTTACATTTGTGTCTGTGATAAGAGTTGTACTGCGTGTTATGGTGGACTATGTTCATTATGGCTGCAAAACTTAAGAAGCTGACTCTTCAGCGAAAGATCGACATCATTAGTGATGCTGAAAGGGATATTCAAATACCTTTGTCACAGATGGCAAAAAAAAAATATGACTTGGCGCTCTGTACGCTGCTTGGCATCATGAAACAGAAGGAAGCAATTCTGAACGTGGAAGTGGAGTGCGGTTCTGGAGTAAAAATACGGAAGAATATTCATTCTTCGCCGTACGAGGAACTTGAAAACATTTTAATGAAATGGTTCAAGGAAAAAAGGAGTGAGAACGCTCCAAATGACAGGAACATACTTAAACAAAAAGCTCGAGAAATCGCACTTAAGCTGGGTTTGGTCGATTTCCATGCTTCCAATGGCTGGTTTGATCACTCTAAAAAGTGGCGACAGTGCAGAAGTTAATGACAATACAGTTGAGTACTTGAAAAGAATACGTTACCTCGACTTCTTGAAGGATATGATGCTAAGGATATTTTTAATGCCGATGAAACGGAAATGTTTTACAATTTGCTCCCGTCAAAGACATGTTGTTCACAGAGAAAAATGCCACAGAGAAAAAAAAAAAAAAAAAAAAAGTAAAGGAGGACTGACAGCGTTGTTATGTGTTAACAGCGACAAGAGTGAAAAATTACCCCCACTTCATTTTCTTCCTTTGAGACCACACTGGATCACTTTAATCAACCCTTTGGTTTGTCTATTTCTTGGTAGGAACTGTCCGAGCCTTGCGATCCTCCCAGTACTACTTCATATGTGTTGATATTCCTACCCTTTCTTGTGTAGAGAATACAGTCGAAACTGGTTAAGACGCCCCTCTCTAGCATGTTTCCTTGGTTATTATGACATTATTCTAAAGTCCCAGTCCATGTCCTATTAAACACATGTTAAAGAAACCAGGATAGCACATTTACATCACTCTTTAGTAAGTTCGTAATATTCCCACCATAAGAAATTTATATTAGCATTCCCGGTCACGTTGCGCGGAAGGAGCTGGACGAGGGAAATGGATGATGACGACTATGATGTATAAAATGAAAGCACGTGGTACTCCCACAATAACTGGTACCTGAATATTCTTGACATTTAAATTTATGGGTCTTCTGGAATGAGAAATATACATGGCAGATTTTTTATCACCAATCAGCACAACCAACTTCAGAACTGCTTGATTGGGGAAAGAGGATTTTTTTTTTTTTTTGGCTAGTTGCTTTACGTCGCACCGACACAGATAGGTCTTATGGCGACGATGGGACAGGAAAGGGCTAGGAGTGGGAAGGAAGCGGCGGTGGCCTTAATTAAGGTACAGACCCAGCATTTGCCTGGTGTGAAAATGGGAAACCACGGAAAACCATCTTCAGGGCTGTCGACAGTGGGGTTCGAACCTACTATCTCCCGAATACTGGATACTGGCCGCACTTAAGTGACTGCAGCTATCGAGCTCGGTAAGGAGGAAATTTATCAATGTTGAGATATGTATGAATCAGCCTGGAAAAGATGTTTTGATTTTTTTAAAGGCAAGATATGAGAGGAATTTCATATTTAATGAATACTAAGAATCATAAGTTAAAAGGACACTAAGAAACATTGATGCACACTACACAATAATTAAGTTATGTTTTATGTAATATGTCATTGTTTGTAATAACTGTATGATTGTTTTACTCTATTAATTTAAACAACAAGAGATTAAAATCGAGTGGTAAGAAGGCAAAGGATCTGCCATTTATGGCACACACATGACAAGAATTTAGTAAAAATCAAGTAACTGACCTCACCAGTAACACATAGGTCGTAATTCTTCACTAATTCCTTGTATGTATTCTTTGGTAGCACAGGTAGATGCTGAGTCTGATCAATGCTTTCCCAGTTCCATGCATCAGATGACTGCATTAGAATGAGAGTTGTGGGTTTCTGTGTAAAGCGCAGTTCTTTAGCAACATGACACGCTGTCAGAGGGTTGTCTCCTGTTATCATTACCACCTACAACAAATACACAAATTAATTACCACAGAAATGCAAAATATATATACATGACAAAATTGCTTTATTTCAAGAGACCAGAAGTACGGCAATCAAAAGCGTAACTAGGTGCGAGTACTAGAGGATGCAACAGTCAATACTTGGGGCTAAGTTTAGTAAAGCTGTCCTGTGTCTTATTGCTTGGTCTCCACCAACACTGATCCACTTATCCCATCCCATTACCTGTGGCAGAGAAGTCTTAGAATTGCTGTTGTAGTCATCTATGTACCTCATGTTATACATCGTCACAATCTTAAAAACGTTTGCCATCAAGAGGAACATTGAGTAGTTTCCTAGCAGTCACAAGCTCAAGACATTTACTAAGCTGATTGGCTTTCTGTGGTGTAATTTAGTAACTGTGCAGAACCTTGCTAAACTGGGCCGTCATCATTCATCCCACACAGTATAATAATTCACCATTGTTTCTTTTACGGATTTGTCTTGTGTTTACGATATCTATGATCTTCATATGCGTTACATTTGCTCCGTACTTCGATGTTGAAGGTCTATTCACCACATCAGACCATAAGTTATCGTAGTTGCTTGAGTTTTGGATTGACGGCTTTGCTGACTTTGTGACTGTTTCCTGTTATGCTCTGAGAGTTATGATGCTAATTTTCTCTTTTATCATAATTGTGATATAGTTTGAGAGATTTTCTATCACGGTTTGCAGTTTTTGAGTTACCTTTTCTGTGACCTTTCTTTGCAATTCATCTTCTGTGTACGTCTTGAATAGATCATGGTCTGCCACTAACCAAGAACTTTGACATTTTGTGAACTCATTAGCAGTACACGTACCACCCCTCTCCTTTCCCCTTATCTACCTCCTGCCGGATCAGGGCATTTATGGCACTTCTCCAAGTTCCTTTCTCCTTTCACCATTCCTCTTCCATCATTCTGTCCCAGTCTTGGCTTTTTATTCTTCTTCTTCTTGCACTCCTCTTTATTGAATCAATCCACTTTGTTCTAGGTCTCCCTCTCGCTCCTTTTCCCTCTACCTTCACCTCCATCATCTCTTTTGGTATTCTTTTCTCCTCTTCCTCTTTACATGTCCAAACCATCTTAGTTTACTCCTATCGATTCTCTCATTTAGGTTTTCCATTCTGACCTCCTTCCTCACATCTTAGCTTCTCCATCTGTCTTTCCTATCATACTTTTTAGCTATTTCATTTTTCTGGCCTTAATTCTACTCTCCTCCCTACCTGTCATTGTTCAGGTCTCAGATAGAAATCAATAAGGGTGCATATATATATATATACAGGGTGAAGTGTAATTCGCGCACTCGGGCGTCGCAGCGCGACTCCTCACATGCCAGCAATAAAAAAATGTCTTACAAATTTTCGTCTTGTGAGTATATCCGGTAGAAAACGGGCGTTGAAGAATAGCAATCTGGCAACACTGTAACCATATGTAGGGTAACTACCGCTGTCAGCACGTTTTCGTCGTGTTGTACAGTTGGTGCAGTGAGTACAGTTTTTGGTTGGCATGCAGGAGGTCGAAGGTTCGATCCTGGGTTGAGGCGCATTTTTTATTTGCTAATTTCCATCTGACATTACCTACTGTAATACAGTAAGACACCGTTTCTGAGGTCACATGTATCCTACATTTACAACATTTTGTAACGCTGAAACAACAAATACCTGGTTATACTAATAAGAAATAGACAGCTGAAACAAATGACCAGTCATAGGACAGAATAACTACACAAACAATATCACTTTCGATATGCTAAAGATGATAGCGCAGTACAATAACACAACATCTACTTGTCATTTACATACTACATGTATAATAATAATAATAATAATATTATTTGTTTCACGTCCCACGAACTACTTTTTAAGGTTTTCGGAGACGCCACCATACTACATGTAATATGATCGCGCAGATGTAGCACATTAGCACTAATACTGTCCATATTAAATTTACGGCCACGACGTGGAAAGGGCGCCTTTCAAAGCTGACCAATGAAAACGATTGTTCGTCCATTTCTAGAATCGTAGTATGTCAAATCAAATCAAATCAAATCAAATCAAATCAAATCAAATCAAATCAAATCAAATCAAATCAAATCAAATCAAATCAAATCAAATCAAATCAAATCAAATCAAATCAAATCAAATCAAATCAAAATCTCTTTATTTGCAAATGAGGTGTCTACCTCAGTGGCAAATGGTACACTAAAATACAATATTGTCAAGCACTAAATATTAAATTAACAAGAGAAGAAAATTTTTCTTATAATACAATATTATACAATTTACGCTAACAATGTTTTCTATTAAACACACAGCTCATCCTTAATTATATTGTTTACAAAATTCTACTTATAATATCTCCTGTACTACTTAGAAATATAGTCAACTGATATACAGTATGTGGAATTACTTCAAATGATACTATACAACTGGTATAACATTAATATTTACATTGCATTTATTTATTTACTATTTTTTTTTTAACCGTTCTGGATCCTAAGTAGCATAACGACCTGCTGCGTCTTAACCAGAGCCCCTTTTGCCACCACTTTTCAGAGTTCCTGAAGGGCCTTCACAGCTACCGTAGCGGTCCCAGGGCCCTCGAAGTCCCCACTGTACTTCACCCCTACAGGCAGTCCCCTACTTTGGCTGTCCAAACTCCTTAGACCAGGGGATGGAATTAATTTATTCACACACATTTTTTTAATTTACGATAACCTGCACTGGTCGAATGCCCTCTAACACTTCATTTATTTTCTCTGTTGCTGTTTATTCTCTTCTTGAATATCTGTACAGATTTTGGAAAAGGATCAAACACTACCCCTGGTAAACTGTTCCACTCCTTCACACCCTTACCAATGAATGAAAATTTACCCCAATCGCTTCTGCTAAAATTCCTTCTAATTTTATATTTGTGGTCAGTCCTGCCGATATAATTATTTTCCAACTGAAGCCTCTCACGGATATCTCCCCATGCTTCTTCTCCTGTATAGGCTCTATATAATCCTGTAAGTCTAGTTTTCTCCCTTCTCTTACTTAAAGTTTCCCACCCAAGTTCCTTTAACATTTCTGATACACTACTCTTTCTCCTGAAATCCCCTGTTACAAATCTTGCTGCTTTCCTCTGCACACTATCTATTTCTTTTATTAGGTATTCTTGGTGAGGATCCCAAACACTGTTTGCATATTCCAATAATGGACAAACCATACTCAAGTAACTTTTTTCTTTTAATTCTTTGTTGCATCCTTTAAGTAGCCTCATTATGACATGTAATGATCTGTATGCTTTCCCAAAATGTCATCAATATGACCCTTCCAGTGCAAATTACTTTCAAATCTCACACCTAAGTATTTGCACTTGCCATCTTTTGGGATAACTACCTCATCCAAAGTATATTCAAATTCAGTTTTAAAGCTCCTGTTTGTAAAAGTTGTAACAGTTGATTTGCCTCCATTAACCTTCATATTATTTTCTTCAACCCATTGTTGGATACTTTCAAGGTCCCTTTGTAATTCTGAACAATCCTCAATGTTATTTATTTCCCTATAAACAATTATGTCATCTGCATACAATCTTATTTTTGATGTTATATTGTTCCCTAAATCATTTGCGTATATTAAGAAAAGTAACGGACCGATTATACTACCCTGTGCAATTCCCTTCCAGACTTTCTCTTCCTGAGATACATTATTTCCTACTTTGACTTTCTGAACCCTTGAATTTAGAAATGCTTTTATCCAACGTGTAACACTTACGTCCAATCCTATTCCCTCCAATTTCTTTAATAATATTCCATGTTCCACTCTATCAAAGGCTTTGGAAAGATCTATGGCTATGCAATCTAACTGACCTCCTGAATCCAACTGATCTGATATGTCCTGCTGAAATCCCACCAGTTGTGCCTCACAAGAAAATTTCTTTCTAAATCCATACTGGCTCCTCATGAACCAATTTTTATCATCACATATCCCTCTGATGTACTTCGATATTAAACTCTCCAGAATTTTACAAACTATACTGGTCAGGCTGATTGGTCTGTAGTTCTCTGGTTTCCTTTTATCACCCTTTCCTTTGTAAATTGGTATTATTATAGATTCCTTCCATTCCTTTGGTATTACACTATTATGACATAGTCAAAGAGAAATTTTAAATAAGGCACTATGTACCACCCCATTTTCTTTAATACCTCCCCAGTAATTTGATCACTTCCTGCAGCTTTTCCTTGCTGAAGCAGTTGGATTTCTCTGAAAATATCTTCGTTTGTGAATGAGAAGCTTCTTGTTTCCCTCTGTCTCTCTCCCTCTCTATCTTCTGTGTCGGTTTCCAACTATGTAAGTCCAAATGGTTTCTAGAGGACCCACTGCAATCGCTGTTGACGATTAAGATGCCAGATACCATACCACCTGGACTACATTTACAAAATAAAAAACATACGCTTCAACCCAGGATCGACCACTCGACCTCCTGCATGCTAACCCAAAACTCTATCCACTGCACCAACTGTACAGTACGACTAACTTCTGCTGACAGAGGTAGTTACCCTACATGCGGTTACAGTGTTGCCAGATTGCTGCTTTTCAACGTCGTTTTTCTGCCGGATATACTCGCAAGACGAAATTTTGTAAGAGACATTTTTTTATTCCTGGCATGTGAGGAGTCGCGCTGCGACGCTCGAGTGCACGAATTACGCTTCACCCTGTATATATATATTGTGTAAATTATCTCTTTACACTTTCTTAATCCTGACAAGGTTTTTTTACACTCCGGTAGAATGCATTGCCCTGTTGCACCCTCTTGTTAATTTCCATGTCTAGCCTTGTATTCTGGATACCATAATAAAATCTGAAAAAACGAGTTTTCATGACCCCAGCAGCAAATTGCATATGTGAACAATACCATGTTACTACAGTGAAACCTCATTAGTGCATTCCTCATTAACACGTTTTCCCGCTTAGCACGTTGTAAATTCGAAGTTCTGATTCTCATCGTATTAAATTTATATAAAAATACCTTGTTTATTGTGTCACAAATTTTTGCTATTACCGCTTAGTACAATCACATTTTTTCCTAGCCCTGAAAATGTTGTCATCCCTTGTGAAGCAAATGTGATTTCCAACTCGGGTAAGATCCGTCGCCACAGTTGCATGGTTATGGAAAAAGGCCTTAAATTCCTGAACTTCACAGGATAAGTTGCACGTTCGGGGAGCAAGCTGTTAGCCTCAGGAATGTTCAATTTTGTTTGGCAGTTAGCCAGTTAGTCTATTTGTACTTGTATTAAGCATTCCATTCAGAAGATAGAAATTTAGTGTTGAGTGGTACACTGAAGCAGAGTGAAAATTTGTCGCGTGATATGGTTTACCTATATCTAGATTAGGAACATAATCATGTGAAATTGATTAGCATGGTGCATATTTGTCTTGTGATAGCCTAGGTATGGATACGTAAAAAGTGAAATTCCTTTCTAATGAGAAAACATCGATATCTTTCAGAAACTGGACTGACATCCGCATCTTTAAGCGCGTATAGGTCACGAATGTTGAACTTGCACCTTAGAGTTTCGACTCGATTGATTCAACTTTGAAGTTTTTCAAAATGGCGGCCAGAGTCATTCTGTCACAGTCGCACATGGCTGAGTATAACCTCCAATTCACTGTCTAAGAGTGTGACCAGAAAATAATGTTTTATAACCCACTGCTTTGAAATAAACGGCTTCTACTAACATTTGTTTTAGAAAGAGTGTGATCTGCAATAATACTTGGATATTTTTATTGGCCCCGGTGCAAATGTTTTCATTTTTGTTGTTTTCTGTTTTTCACGCCTATCAGTGCACTTGTTATTTTATAAGCCCAAGCAGAAAAGGTTTTCATCTTTATTCTCTTGTGTTTTCCACACCTTTTAATACTTTCCTCTCATCTTGATAAATGGTAGATACAGCTTTCACTGTACCCGCGGATACACAACGTAAACTGCCTCCTTAAATCTAAGAAACAATGTTATGTTTTGGTACACCTTAACATTGTTTCATAGTTTTAACTGTATCAATGTAGATCTGTACAATGAAGTTCGTAAATTGTACCAACTGCCTTCATAAGTAAACTCTTTCAAGATTAAAATTATTGTGTCCACCTTTTCAATACAAATATATATATTTTTAGTGGTTAAATTCTACATGAATGAAACACCAGTTAGGGACCTGTTTTGCCCTAGTTATGGGCATCTTCAGCCTATATTAATCCTAAGGTCAAGAATTAAAAATATAAACATTGGAACTTATAGTAAACTAACTTAATACTAAATACAATTGTCTTATGCTATTTACACAGTTTACAATATGTACAGTATGTACAATAAGTGCATTAACCTTGCCAGAATTTATGAACAATGAATTACATTTTTTACAATGACCAGACCAATGCAGATTTGATTGATCACAACTTGAAAACTGTAAACTGGAACAAAATGAGATTAGTTACTTGCAACTGCCTTCATGTCGGAAAAAATCTTATTTAGTATTTCCGAATCACTGTTGGATAGTTTTTATTAATATATTCAGTAGTACATTTTCTCGCTTAACATGTTCATTTTTGTTGTCCCCTGCAGAAACGTCTTAACTAGGTTTTACTGTTCATGTAAGAACCAAGAAAATTCTCTAGTGGATTTTTGTCTTGCAAACAGTTTAAAGTGATTTGAATGTGAAAGTATACATGGTGTGGTAACTTGTGTGCATTTCAATAAATTAATTAAAATTATAATAAAAAAGAGGGGTGCCAATTAACAAAACATTCAATACAAGAACATATAGTTCACAGACCAAAGATAGAATAATTATATATATGGATACTGAGATATGGGTATGGCACATTTATCACCTTTGAGTGCATATTTTCAAAATTATATATCATGTACAATACTTTCATTTGTCAGATGGGTATGTAAATCACAATATGCAACGAGAAATTATTCCTAAGCTAAATAATAATAAATCTAAAGTAATACTGCCTAATTTCATACAGGTTGTTTCAAAATCTGTTACACTTTTCTCAGAAAATAAGTAAGTCAGAGGTCTGATTTGGTTTGTGTTGTGAACCATGTAGTTTTACAGAATGAATGGAGATATATTTATCAAAACCTTCATTTTAACATTTTTAAAAATGCAAGAACTTTCCATTTTATTGAGAACAAATATAATATGCTTTTTAATTTGTTTATAGCTCATGTCACTTACTATTAGAAAAGAAACACACTCATTTTGTCATGTGTTCTTAACCTTTCAGAAAAAATGGAATGCCTTTGAACAGAACCATGTAATGTAAGTACACCTAAGCAACAGAATGTGTAAGTTAAAATGATTTTCATGTAGTTAATTTTGAAGAACCCTGCACAAAATTAGGCAGTGTTGTTTTAATTTATAATTACTATACTGCTCAGAAAGAATTGCTCATAGCATGTTGTGATTTTCATGACCCTCTGGCAAGTGGAATTAAATTGATATATAATTTTGAAATGTACACATTCAAAGGTGCAAACCATAAAGCATGCTCACATCCCAGTAACCTTAACATAGTGACTAATCAATGGTTTACTTACCCGGTGGGAAGCATTGATTATTTCCTTGATAACACTACGAGAATCTACTTTCAATGGACATGAGATAATAACAAAGCCTGCAAATACAAGATCACATTCCAAATCTTCTCTGCTCAAGTCACGAGTCTGCTGAGGAGTTAACCGCCCAAGTTCCTTCCATCCTAGTGCCAGTACACGGGCACCACGACGAGACATTTCCAAGTACACTGAGTCGTATGTGTCAGGGACAGAAGAAAACTGCAGGGAAAAAAAACACTCATTTCAAAACCGGATCCAGAAACACTTATTAACTCACTAATTCAGAATTCCTTAACAGCTAAAACCGATATAAAACAGGTTGTTAATGTTCTTGGATGTTTTGCAATAAGAAAAGACACAAAACAGACAGAATGAAGTTCATGAGTGTTAGAGTTTAGGAGAGTTTTAAGAGAAAAATGTTCTTCTCGATGATGATGATGATGCTTGTTGTTTAAAGGGGCCTAACATCAAGGTCATCGGCCCCTAATGGTACGAAATGAAATGACAACAAAAGTTCAACAAATCCACTGACCAAAATAAATAAAAATGTCATGAAAAATGAATGGATGGACATGAACCCAAAAAAACAAAAACAAACAAGAAACAAACAAAAAACAGTGGATCCGACTCAAAAATGGTCATAAATAATAGTATTATTGACCAAGGGACCACTTATAAAGCACAGTCCTGAATCGATTATGCTTGATGTCTAAAGGGGTCTAAAAACCAGGTCTAAGGCCCCTCAGTATAGTACATGTCGCGAGTAAAGTAGAACCATGATATTTCTCAAGCTGCGGTACTAATCAAAGGTAGCGTAAACTCACGGTGTTCCAAACATTAAGGTACTACTCGCAAGTATTGTACGTCATAAAGGTAACGCAGACCTATGGTGTTTCTCACACAATGGCGCCACTCATAGCCAACACAAACCGATGAGGTTCCTCACCTAGGTGTACTAGGCATGGGCGCCAGCATTCCCGTGGTGTTCCTCACATAGTGGGTACTAATCACTGGCAACGCAGACCCACGGTGTCGCTCATATAGTGGTACAACTCACAGACAACGCCCAGACCTGTGGTGTTGCTCACATGGGTACGACTCACGGGTACTGGAAACTGCTACGAATCACAAAACTATTCAGTACCTAACAGAATGGTACTACTCGCAAGTAGAAGCGACCCATGGTGTGCTGCGCATGATGGTACAAATCAAAAGTAGTTTCATGGTTCCAAGACAATCATCCCTTGGTCGCTCCTTTTAGTCGCCTCCTACGACAGGCACGGGAAACCGTGAGTGTATTCTTCGTCGGCGTCCCCCACCCACAGGGGGTTGTGTGTTTGGTCCACGAGAGGTATTTTATTTCCCTCAAGTCTGCAGGCAAGCCAGTTAGGACCCCCCTATCCGCCACCTGGGGCGCACACGTGGGAGTATCACCTCTCCCCGTGCTATGCTGGCGTTCGTGGAATGTTATTCTCCACATTGTCTTAACTTACTGGATACCTTTCAGGAATGAACATGCTAAAACAAAACTGCAAATTTTTGTTACAATGATAGGTTGTTTTAAAACAAAATATTCAACCAAAGTTTACACAATTTAAGTTCAATAAAACAGCAAAAGACTAACATTAATTTACCTATGCTAAGAAATGAGAAGCACAAACTCATGAACGATTTTCATTAAATATGAATAGATGATATTAACAAAAAACAATGATTGAGGAATATAAACAGACTATCTTACATACAAGAAGTAGGAATGTACTCTCTCTATACTAGACAGGAGATTCTGTCTGATCTACCAGTATTTCTCAACTACAAACAAGAAAGAGTGGTACTGCAGGAGATACAATAGAAATAACAGATAGCAGTACAAATGTCTATACTTTAATGGTGATATCAACCGAAAATAAATACTTCTTTAATAATTTTGCTCAGTGGGCCGAAACTTTATATTTACCCTCGGCAAGCGGACACCCGTATCCACCGCGGACTAGCAGGAAATCCAAAAATAGTCACCGCTATCTGCTGCGACGCTCAATGTGTTAAATAATCACATGTAGCTGAGCGCAGGCCATCTCTTGCATGGATTAATGAATGACCAAATATAACATCTTGACATCTGGTGGCATGGACCAGCCTGGCTAACTCAACCAACAAACTTTTAGCCTTCTGCGCGTGGAACAAGCCACCCACTCTCCAAGGAAAAGAAGAAGCCCAGGCACTTTCTGACAGAAGTCACACTTCCCGTTCTATTGACACCTGAAAATTCAGTTCTTACTAGAAACTCAGTCGTATAACGGCCTGGGTTTTCTATTGAAAAGGATCTGCTTCATTTAGTCAGTCGATTACAATGTGATGAACTCGCCAAATAGCAACAATGAAATTGAAATAATAAATAAGGTAGTTCAACCTATTCAATACAAATAAATATGAAATTTAGAGTTACATTCCTATTTAATTATAAGTGGAAGCGGTACTGGTTTCAACCCCAATCCGGGTCATCATCGACCGAATAAAACGCTAAAAAAATTGCATAGGTAAGAAAGAAATTAAAGATAAAGTCCCCACAAAAATAGTGCAAGAGGCAAAATAAAATAACAGGGATAGGCACTGTAAAATTCAGAAGAAGTAGGAGGTAAGTCACTTAAAAGAAGGCTCCAATCATTTAACGAAATTACTCATTCAGGTAATACACATCAGGTTACATCACTTCGGAATGTACTGTCTGAAGTGTAGACCGAATTCTGGATACTCAGAGCCCATAAAATTGTTAGGAAGCTTGCCTTGCACTGCATGCAAAATCCCAAAGAAACCCCAAGGAAAGCAAATGAAAGCAACACTGCTATCAGACTGAGTGAAGTCTGCAAAGTAATTTATTATGGAGACTGAATTTGCTGAGCCCCTATATGGCAACGTGGGGAGAGAGAACACAAGGCCTATATCACACAATTAACGTACACTACTACGCGAGAAGTGCACTTAGAACTCATCTCTACAAATGCCTTCCAAATAGCACTTCCAAGATTCACTGGAAGAAATTGTTTGTCTCACACCATTTACATCAACAATGCAAAATAGCTGCCAAAATCAAACTCTTAGAACATTGTAAGGCGTTGGTCATCTGAAAGACTCACCAATTCCTCGTCCAAAATGGTTATCATGTAGAAGTTTATCGTGGTGGGGCAGATGGTGGGCACCATGAAACGTTTGCTTATGGAATTAGGACAAGCAAAAGTTTACCAAGGAGCAGCTGAACACGATTAATATTGAAGTCACTATAAATTCAAGGCCAACTTCACAAAGAGAAGATTTCGAACCACAACCACATCAGCTTAACCAGAACCAACAACATGTGACCTGATAACAAGAGTTTTGCTTCCAGAAAAATCTGTAAGAGATGGGCAAAATAGTATTTTCTGTAGCCAGAAAACTTCAATGAAGTACAGCACTCACTGAGAACACTGTGTTGGAGATGCCATCCTGATCCATGAGGACATTTGCCCACAGTACATGTGGATGAAGGCCAAGATCGAAGGACTCCAGCCTGGTCGAGATATCAATATCTGGATGGTGTTTTTGTGCACATCCAATCGGCAACAGAAGAGTATTTCAGTACAGCAAGTCAATCAGGTTGGGTGGATGTGGAGGACTGACAGAGATTAAGAGAAGAGAGTTGCCCTGTGATTGTGGTTGTGTTCACTCTCTGTAAATGGTTTTATACACTTAGCCTGTACTTGCAGGTAGACGAAAAAGACTGTTTTAAGTAAAGTATGTGTTGTTTGTATACTTAATATTAGCCCATTTACATCATTTGAGAAGCAGTGTTCGTGCACAGTGTTTCGGTGCACAAATAAAATGACTCAGTATCTCACTATCTTCATATATCAGATTCCCTTTGCGATATACTTCGCACAATGCACACTGTAAGGAACTAGAGATATGTACTGTTGGTAAACAATGCTGTCTATGTTGTCTATATTTCTGTGTGACACTGGGATTGTTGAACAGCAGTTTATTTTCATCAGTATTCAGTATTCATTATGCAGCAGAACTAGCATTGCGTTAATGACAAGAGTTTGAAAGCGTTTTGTAGACAGTGTTTTAGATGATTATGGTAATAATGACATTTTGAAACATAAATCTGAGTTCGAGGGTAGTGATAACAACAGCGAAAAGTTACTCGAGGGCAAAGAGCATTGAAGAAAGTGCTACGCCAGCGTCAAATGGTAATGTTGAACGTGTTGCTCAAGGTTTAAATTGAAGTGGGAATTCATCTTTATTTATATCACGATCTTACATGATCAAAGTAAACTTCCCCGGAACCACCTAATATCAAGTGAATAAGCGTTACTCACATAGACAGCATACAAACAGCACAAATTCACTTATCCCGGATGTACACAGACTGAACTACATAACGAACGTGTTAAAATGTGTTTTAGATGTTTTAGGAATATATATAATTGTTTAATTTGTTACTTAAGGCTGATGATGGCACATATATGCCGTAACTATTACCATTTGACATGTGATTGGTGCACAATAAAATGTCATTTTATTGAACAGGTGGACCTTGAATGAATTTTAATTAATTTACTGTAAAGTAGCTATGTCCGGCATGTATATATTTGCGTAAAGATCACGTGGAACTCGAGGAGTGATATGAAATGTTTGTTTATGCCTACGTTACTCATTCAATGGAAGGAATTTTAGTTCATTTCAATTTTTTCAAAACGATCCTTCCTAAAATTAGGGTGCGGGGATTATTCGGTGGCGGGGGCTATTCATGTAAATACGGTATTATTTTCAAATGTAGCACAAACTGTTCACATGTGAACAAAATCAAATTGCAATATGAACTTCTAGCGCTTGAGTGGGAATTTAGCATGGGTGATTTTGTTCTTTTTAGGAGATCTCTCTTTTCTCCTTCAAGCTCGCAATCTACTAAATGTATTCTCATGATCTACCAGTAGACTGTGATTGACATGTCAGCTGGTGAGATAAGCAATATAGTAATTTATTACTAATTCAACATGCCATTTACTATGTTCTGAATCAGGAATTGGGGTTCCACAAAATTTGTATTCATTTTTGCAGTGAATACTCATTTAACGTTTTCCATTGATGCAACTTTCTAAGAATACACAATATGTGCTACAGAAATATCCGTGGAATGAAGAGGTGAAGGAAGGTGCTGGGTAGAATGGGTCTATCTACGATATCAAAAATTAAATGAAAACTTCAAAACAAAGGTTATATTTCTCTTTAAATCACAAACTTAACTTTTCACTTAGTGAAATAACAATGACAAATTTGGGGATTAAAATAGAGAACCCCAGAATAGTGAATTTAACAATTTTGGGCTTCAAGTCCTTAGTTTACACATTTACAATTTCAAAAGTGGTATTATTTCGACAAAGATAGAAATGTCACCAAATTCAAGAACACTTTGCTCCAAAAGTTAAAATCTCTAGCCTCCCAGAGGCACTCCTCACTATGACAGAAAACTTAGAATAGAGCTTAAATTCTCTCCAACAGTAACCACATTTTAATACCCCGCTGAAGGCAACATTACACCGAATTTTACGATCTATGGCCTCTCTACGCACAATTTACAATTTCTTTTACACAGGGGTATCTATTACCCAACCTTCTGGGCCTTTGTGGAAAAAGACCAGGTTAAATTAATGGCCCTAACACAAACTGAATGGAGGCGTACACTTGCGCTCCTAGATAATAAAGTATAAAATCCTAACTGGGCTCTCAGCCTGTTGATACAGGGGCTAATCCCAAGCTACTGAGGCGACTCGAAAGAAGGTTAAGTTAGGACATTACAGGAAAGAAAAACAGTTACGAAATTGTAGTCACCTCAAACCAAATTGAAGGGGAACTTGAGAGGGTAACGCACTCTCTATCCCCGATTTACAGTTAAGACTATATGAAATTTTACATTAGCTGAAAGAAAATTTACATTTTAGAAAAGGTTGGTTACATAGTTAGAAATTTGAACCTTCCCCTCGTATAAGTCTGCGGAGGTAGCTACAGAGAAATAAGACTGATGGTCATTACCTTCGCTGGTGGTCTGCCTGGAGAAGAATTAGGCCCCCCCCCGGCCTCCAGCCTTAACACACACACTTTCAGAAATGTGGCAATCAAGAGACAAGGAAACTTGAAAGGCTGCAACTTATATACCTGAAGGGAAGGTTCGAGAGGATTCTGGACTAATCCGGACACACCCTCTCAATTTTTATTGGACAATTCAAAACGTGACAAGAAGCCTGTGATAGGCTGAAAAATAATTACAGAAATTTCTAATTGGCCAGATTCAAAACTGGCGGAATGAAAAAGAAGTGTTGCCAACCCAAAAATAAATTAACATTGTTTCAGTTATGAAACCCTAGAAACACAAAACTTCTTTGAATTACAAGTTCTTCCACCTTGCACCAGAGTGCATGACCAGAGATTTTTTGTAATGACATCTATGGAGAAATGTCCAAACTTCTTGATATACACCAAAGCAAAACAAAATAAATTCAATCAGTTTAGGAAATATAGAAATGACAAACTTCTCAATTATTCAGTAGTGACATCTGATTGATGTCCCAACTTCATGAAGTAGCAGTTTCACGTATTGTTGGATAGATAGAGTTGATTAAGGCGCTTCTTTTGAATGAGCAGAGTTGAGGTGTGCCTCGTGGTACAATATGTATCACAAAAATGGGCAAATTTTTATTATTCACTGAAATCTTGATTGGAACTTAATGTTCAAAGTATTACAATTAAAATATTTACAGTTGTTTACAGTGATGCTTTCATGGCCCAGATTAATAGATATAGCAAACTGCTCCCTATAGTTCGCCAGTCCCACATGGCCAAAACCCAAAGATATCATGTCTTCCTGTTATTACTGTTTATACACTGTAACCAATCAACCCCATGGCGCAACAGCACTGAAGGGCCTTGGCCTACCAAGTAACCGCTGCTCAGCCCGAAGGCTTGCAGATTATGAGGTGTCGTGTAGTCAGCACGATGAATCCTCTCAGCCGTTATTCTTGGCTTACTTGACCAGGGCCGCGATCACACCGTCAGATAGCTTCTCAATTGTAATCACGTAGGCTGAGTAGACCTCGAAACAGCCCTCAGATCCAGGTAAAAATCCTTGGCCTGGCTGGGAATTGAACCCAGGGCCTCCGGGTAAGAGGTACGCACGCTACCCGTACACCGCAGGGCCGGCTATACACTGTAACACTGACATTATTTAGGATATATCATGAGATATTTATTCAATACATAATTGTGGAGGAGAGAAGAATGAATGGGAAATCACCACCATCATCATCATCATCATCATTGACCAACTCCAGTTTCCCAGGTGTGGTATACAAGCCCCTTCCATGTTGTTCTGTCCATGAACCATTCTTCGTTCACAATCTGCTCCCAATCCTGACCTCTCTCCTCTACATCCTTCTTCACTAAGTCTATTTTTCTCTAGGTCTGCCCACTGGTCTCTTTCCTCTGATTTCTCTTTCACACTCCTTTCTTGCAGACCTGTTGGCACTCATTCTTTTCACATGACCAAACCACTTCAGTCTTGCCTTTTGGATCTTCTGGAGTAAGAAGTCTTCTAGTCCTACGTCTTCTCTGACTTTTTCATTCCTGATTTTATCCTTCCTTTGTCCTTTCTTGTTAATGTAGCGGTTTCCAGGCTGTATGAGGATAGGGGTGTAGTATGATTTATACAGTGTCATCTTGGTTTTGAGTGGTACTTGTTTATCCCATAGTAGCTGTCTTACTTGGAGGTAAAAATGTACTGCTTTGCTGATTCGACTGTTTACTTCATATTTAGCCAAGTTATCCTTGGACATTATACTACCCAAGTACTTAAATTCTGTGACACTGTCCAGCTTGGTGCCATTTAGCATGATTTCTGGCTGATTGTCACCCTTCTGTACCTTCAACACCACCATTTTAGCCATGTTGATGTTTAATCCATATCTCTCAAACTCGTGACTCCACCCCTGCAGTCTCTCTTCTACATCTTTCTCTGAGTTACCCCAAATGCAAATGCTTTAAGTCTTGTTGCCCCTTTTCTTTTAGTGCCTTTAATATGGTATCCATTACATTGATAAATAATAGGGGCGACAAAACACTACCTTGTTGTACTCCCCTTTTTGTCTCAAACCAGTCTGACAGTCCATAACGGACTTCTACACAGCTTCTGGTTTTCTCGTAAAGCACCTTAACTTTTGAAATTAGACTGTCTCAAACTTCGAGCTTTCTCAGGCACTCCCAAATAAGCTCCCTTGGCATGCTGTCATAGGCCTTTTCGATGTCAAGGAACAGTAGATATAAAGGATTCTCTTTTTCCCAATGTTTTTCTATCAACATCCTGACAGCAAATATAAGATCTGTTGTTGATCTTCCAGGCCTAAACCCATATTGTTCCTCTTCTAAAAGTGATTCTACAATTTCTCGTACTCTACTCTTTCTTTCTGGAATTTTTAGTGCATGAGAGAGTAGTGATGCCACGGTAGTTCGTACAATTCCGTCTGCTGCCTTTCTTGAATATAGGTACAATTATACCTTTCTTCCAGTCTTCTGGGATGGTATTTTTCTGCCATACTACATTTAGGAGTCTATATAGCCATTGGATTGCTGGCGTTCCTCCTGCTCTTAACATGTCCACACTTAACTCATCTATTCCTGCAGCTTTCCCTCTCTTCATACTTTCAAGGCTCTTCTCTATATCCAGCCATGTGATTGGTGGCTCCATACTTTTACTGGGCTCTTCACTTTTTCCAGATACTTCTCTGTTTTGAATTACATTTGATGCCTCTCCATTCAGGAGCTTGTCAAAGAAGGTCTTGAATTCTCTCCTGATTCCATCGTCCTCTCGTACTACTGATCCACTGCCCTGCTCTATTGCCTTGATGTCTTCTAGGTTATTTCGCTTGTTTTTAATTACTCTGTAAAGAAGTTTGTTTCCTCTGCTGTCCTCTTCCAACTTTTCCACAAACTCATTCCATTTTTTCTTTTTCTCTTCTCTTACTATCCTCTTAGCTGAAAGTTTTTTTGCCCTGTAGAGTTCCTGTAGTTTAGTTATGTCTTGGCCACCTGGATCTTGTGCATGTCTTTGCTTTTCTTTGTCTAGCATCTTTTTTGCCCAATTTCTCTCTTTTATAGCCAATCTGACTGTCATTCCACCAAGGTGTCTTTTTCTTTCATGGTCGATCCTGTTACTCCACATAGGTCTTTAGCTTCACCCACCAAAGTATCCTTAAACATTTTCCATTCTTCTTCTACTGTATTCATTTCCCCTTTTGGTAAGTGTCTCTGTATCCTTATTTTATATTCTTCCTTCAGCTTGGCTTCTTCTAATTTCCAAGTCTTCACTTTACGTTTTCTTTTCTTCGGGGTTGTGTTAGCCACATGATTTAGGTCTGCAATCAATAATCTATGATCACTGTCCATACTCTCACTGGGGATAACTCTGACATCAGTTACATATTTCCCTCCTCTTTTGTTAGTGATGATATAGTCGATGAGAGACTTATGTTTTTCATTCCAGCTATATCTTGTTATCTTGTGGCTGTCTTGTTTTTGGAAGAAGGTACTTTTGATGATCAATCCATTTCATCTGCACAAATCAAGCAGTTGTTCGCCTTCTGCATTTCTGTTCCCAAACCCATGTGGTCCAATGATTTCCTAATAACCAAGTCTGTCTGTCTGTCTGTCTGTCTGTCCCAACTTGTGCATTTAAGTCCCCAATGATGATGACATTTTCTTCATCAATTATATATTAGTAAATGGAAAAAATTAAAGTTACATATTCTATTATGGATCTGGTGCCCCCACCTTCCCATGTGTAGTGGTTAATAGCCTTAAGAAGGGATTCCACTGAGGTAACATTTGGGAAACATGGAGCATGCGACAGTGAAGCATGCTGCAGTCGACTTTCAATTGAAGAAACACGGTACGACATGTAGTGTGCGGCATGAGACATGTTGTCTCTCTGGTGCCGCATGCCTCAAAAATATGCTTGTCGACCAGTGTCGCCCGGGATCTGACAGTGTGTGGATTGGTGCTACAATTTCTGTGCGACATGATGAAGTGTGCTATTGAAAACACTGCAAATTTAATTGGGGATTATCACAATGCTCTGGAATTGCGAAATGTAACATTGAGTGATTATAAAAACAGTAGCAAAGAAAGCATACATTAAAATGGCCCCCAGTAAAATATGATGGCAGCGTCCAAGAACTGAAGAAAATTTTAAAAATGTTTTCAGCTTTCCACCGAGAACATAAAAGAATTCAGAAAATGAAAACTGGTGGTGCTTCTCCATTGAGAGGAAACCTGTGGTTCGCGTATAATCTACTTACCTTTCTTCTTGACATCGATACTCCAAAAGTCAGGTGACAATGAGGAACGTGAGGTGAATTGATTTTAAGCCACTGTTTTCCTCTAATCAATGAAATAAGTTAACTGCTTATGAACTTTTGTAAATAAGATTGTGCTTTATTCAATGCCTGCTAGGCTGAGTGGCTCAGACGGTTGAGGCGCTGGTATTCTGACCCCAACTTGGCAGGTTCGATCCTGGCTCAGTCCGGTGGTATTTGAAGGTGCTCAAATACGTCAGCTTTGTTTCAGTGGCACGTAAAAGAATTCCTGCACCTCGGCGTCTCCGAAAACCGTAAAAGTAGATAGTGGGACGTAAATCCATTATTATTATTGTACCGGGAGGTACACCTCAATGCTGCGCCTTTAAAACTAGCGCTTAACTGAACTCCTCTATTGGTGAAACAGTGAAACTGAAACTACTCCAAGTTAGAAATTTACTCAGAAGATGTCACCACAGAAATAAGATGTATTTTTGTTATTGTGAAGTTTCCTGAACTGACTGAATTTCTACTAGTTTTGTTTGCTATTAATCAAGAAGTTTGGATATTCTTTCACAGATGACACTACTAAAAACTATGATCGTGCAGCCTGGTGCGAGGTATAAGAACTTATAATTCAAAGAAGTTTTGTATTCATAATTTTTTTTTTTTTACTGATTGGTTCATTTATTTTTGGGTTGGCAATATTTCCTTTTTATTTCCATCAGTTTTGAATCTAGCCAATCCCTAATTTCTGAAATTAATTTTCTACCAATCTCTGGCTTCTTGTTCGATCCTGAAGTGTAACTTTGAATTGGACCAATTAAATTGAGAGGGTGTGGCTGGTTTATTCCTGAATGATCTCGAACCTTCCCTGAGGGTTTATAAACTGCGGCTTTTCACGTCTCTTGGCCAATGATCGTCATCTTCTGAGTGTGTGGGTGTCAAAGCAGGAGGCGGGCGGCCGCTTTCATCGGTCAGCGGTACAGCTACTAGGTAATGGCCACATAACATCTTTCTTTCTTGCTACCTCCGCAGTTTAACCCGAGGGAAGGATCCAAATCATTAACTATGTAACCTACTTTTTTAAAAACGCAACTTCCTGCCGGCTAATGTAAAAATTTCATAAAATCTTTTACTGTAAATTGGGGATAGAGAGTGATGTACCCTCTCGAGCTACCCTTCATCTTGGTTTGAGGTGACTACATTTTGCAACTGCTTTTTTCTTCCTTTCCGTAATGCATTAATTTATCTTTATACGAGTCACCTCCATAGTTTGGGAATAGCCCCTGTTTCATCGGCCTAGTGCCCCTTAGGTTTTAAGTGTCCATATCTAGGAGTGCAAGTATTCACCTCCATTCATTTTGTGTTCGGGCCATTAATTTACCTGTTATTATCCCACGAAGGCCCAGTAGGTTGGGTATTTAATACCCCTGTAAAAATAAGTTCCATTTGTAAATAGTGCCTTGAGAGGCCTGTAATTGTAAGATGAGGTTGCCTCGAGTAGGCTTGGAAAACTGAGAGCCTGTTCGCTCTTTTTCAAGGTTTTGTAAGATTTATGAATGCCTCTTGAAGGCTAGATGTTTTAATATTGGGAGCAAGTGCTCTTTGAATTGGGGGATTTCTGCCCTTGTATAACTTTGCACTTTTGTAAATTTGAGCTAGTAGCTCAGGAAATGTAAAGCTACGGGCTTAAAACCCAAAGTGTTGAGATTCTGAATCTTGGATTTTTCCCCATCTTGTTTAGTGATTGCTACTTGTACCTATAATATTGTCATGAAAAAATTGTTATGTTTGAAGTTCTAAAAATGTAACCTTCAGTTTAGTTTTAAATTCAATTCTTCACATTGTAGTTAGACCCATTCACCCCAGCACCTTCTTTCACCTCTGCGTTCCACGGGTATCCCCGTAACAGTTATTAATAATAATATTATTATTATTATTCAATGCCTGTTTTTCTCGTTATTAGTACTGGCAAAAGGCTGCACTAGAAATAAATAAGAGATAACTATTAAAACAGAATTTAATGACATAGTACTAACTACTACAACAATAATAAACTTGGCAGGTTCGATTCTAACTCAGTCCGGTGGTATTTGAAGGTGCTCAAGTAGACCTACGTCAGCCTCATGTTGGTAGATTTACTGGCACATAAAAAACCGACTGCTGCACTAAATTCCTGCACCTCGGCGACTCAGAAAACCGTAAAAACAGTAATGGGACGTAAAGCCAATAACATTGTACAATAATAATAATAATAATAATAATAATAATAATAATAATAATAATAATAATAATAATAATAATAATTGTTACTGAGTTATCTGTGGTAGTTAGAGGTGAAAGAAGGTGCGGGCGGGAATAGGTCTCAACTACAAAATTAAAGTTAATTTAAAACTTTAACAAAGGTTATATTTTCAAAAATAACAATGATGACATAGAATTTGTAAACTTAACAAGTCATCAACAGGCCAAAGTTAGATACAAAGAAATCACAAGATTTAGGGGGTAATTACAAGATCTGGGCTTCGAGCCCCACTAATAATTTCTGAGCTCTCAGCTCACAATAACAAGATACCAAAGGGCAGAACACCCTTAATTACATGGAGCATTAGCTCCCAATTTTACATCTCAAGCCTCTCTAAGGCACTATTACCACAACACTATAAAGAGCTGTCCCGCTCTCGATTTTACAAGCCAATAAAGGCTACCACAAACTTCATTTCTATGTGCCCTTAAGGCACACAAGGAAACAGGGGTAATTAATACTCAACCTACGGGACCTTCGCATGAAAAAAACAAACAGGTTAAGAAAAATGGCCCAAAATATACAAAAATGAATGGAGGCGATAACTTGCACTCCTACACCAAGTTTTTGTCTAAAAACCTATGTGGCGCTAGGCCGATGATACAGGGGCTAATCCCAATCTATGGAGGTGACTAGTCGGCAAAATAAGTTTAAGACTTCAAGAAGGAAGAGAAAAACGGTTACGAAAACATAGACACCTCAAATTCAAAATGAAGGGGAGTTCGAGAGGGTGAAGCACTCTCTATCACCGCTTTACAGATTTGTAATTTGTAGATAGACAGAAAAGAATTTACATTTTGAAAAGGGTAGGTTACATACTAAAGGTTTTGAACACTCCCCGAGAGTTAAACTGCTGAGCTAGCAAGAAATGAAGATGTTAACAGGCCATTTCCTTGTAGATGAACTGCTGCTTGGAGAAAGAGGCGCTTCCCGCCCCCTGCTACATATCCACACACTAAGAAAGATGTTACAGAAGTGACACCGAGACAAGACAATCAGCAGTTTTTATACCCTCGTGGAGAATTCAAGACCTTTCAAGAATGAGTAGACACACCCCCTCAATTTTATTGGGTCGCTAAAAGTTACACATCAACATCGAGAAGGAAAGACACTATTGGTCAGAAATTAATTACAAAAATTAGTTATTGGTTAAATTCAAAACAGGCGGAAAGAAGGATAACTGTTGCCAACCCCCCAAACCACAGAACAAAATTTAGTAAAAACAAAACTTATGAATGCTAAATTTCTTCAAGAGAGTTCATTCCTTTACACCAGAGTGAGTTATCAAAGTTTTGGTAGAGACATCTGTTAGAGAATGTCCAAACTTCTTGATACGGAGCAAACAAACACAAATCAGAATAGACACAGTTCAGAACACTTCAAAATTACCAAATTTACAGTAGTGACATCCTCTGAAAAACCGTTGAGTTAATTCAGTTTGTTAAAGTTCAGGTTTTCTCCTGTAGAGGAGTTTCCACTGGCGCAATATTTGAATTAGCGGCGTGGAGGTGTACCACCCGGTACAATAATAATAATAATAATAATAATAATAATAATAATAATAATAATATATTCTACATATCAGTACCTCATGGCATTTCCATGCCTATGGATTTCTCGTAAATACGTCGTTTAATAGCATAACAACAAATTGTTCTCTTTTCTACACTGTTAACACACAACAATTAATCTGCTTTTTATTTGGATATCCATCGCCGCTACTCTAATTACGCAAAGTCTTCCAACACTTTCATCACAGTCTTTTTCTTCCTCACTACGTCTAGTTATTGCTGACCCTGTGGTGTACGGGTAGCATGCCTGCCTCTTACCTGGAGGCCCTGGGTTCGATTCTTGGCCAGGTCAGGGATTTTTACCTGAACCTGAGAGCTGGTTCGAGGTCCACTCAGCCTACATGATTAGAATTGAGGAGCTATCTGACGGTGAGGTAGCGGCCACTGTCTAGAAAGCCAAGAATAACGACCGAGAAGATTCACCGTGCTGACTGCATGACACTTCGTAATCTGCAGGCCTTTGGGCTGAGCAGCGGTCGCGTGGTTGGCCAAGGCCCTTCAAGGGCTGTACTGCCATGGTTTCTTTTTTTGTCTATTTATTTCCATAGTAGCCACGAGTTATCTTTCATTCTCCTAGTATAACTGTATTAGAAATGTGAACTATAAGGGGGTAAAATAATCAGAATAGGGTTAGGATATTCTGCTTAAAACTAATACATTTAAATTTTTTTTTTAAACCATTAAATACCAGTGAACAAGAAGTTTCTAAATCTTCCCGTACCTCTAGGCATACCGATTCTGCCATGGTACACGACCTTCATTTGACAAGGTACTCCATAAACTCATCACTAATGGCTTTCAGCTCTTGAAAATTTCGGCGTAGTTTGTTTGCCAAGGGGTCGATGTCTTACCAGCTTGGATCACTCTGCACCATGCACATTTCTGGGATGATTCGTGAGATGCTATGTTGAGAAACTCGAAACAAGTACCAATACATCAAGGAAGTATAGCTGTCACCAGCCGGTCAAAGTCGAGTGAGGAACTGTTGTCTTGGTTGCTTTGAAGGAATAACGTTTGTAGTTGGCGACAAGTCTCCACAAGTGACGCATGCTACACCCGGCAACACATGTAGCATACCACATCTTTTCTGCCCCACTGACAACAAGCCGCAAGCTAAAAAAGAGCAACATTTGTTGCTAGCCGCATGTTCCATGTCGCTTAAATGTTGCCTCAGTGGAATCCCGCCTTTATGCTTAACACGTTGAGTGCCAGTCCAAAATTCATAGGATTGCTGTCTAGTGCCATTTTCTGAACAGTCCAGGTGAGGATCGCTAAAGCGAAACCAGTACTGGAACTTAATTAAATTACTGCACATTTGGACGTCTAGTACCGTGAGCTAATAAGATCAAGTTACTCCCTGGTAATGAAATGGCGTATGGCTTTTAGTGCCGGGAGTGTCCGAGGACATGTTCGGCTCGTCAGGTGCAAGTCTTCTGATTTGACTCCCGTGGGCGACTTGCGCATTGTGATGAGGATGAAAATGATGACAACACATACACCCAGTCCCCATGCCAACGAAATTAACCAATGATGGTTAAAATTCCCGACCCTGCCGGGAATCGAACCCGGGACCCCTGTGACCAATAGCCAGCACGCTAAACATTTAGCCATGGAGCCGGACACTCCCTGGTGCCAAAAGGTTCACAGGCTTAATCAAGCAAATGATCGCTGAAATGAGGATAAATTTATGATATATTAGGTTAACTTATTATGTATATTAGGGAAAATATAGCAACCCCATATGGGGTCGTATAGGTCATTACGAATTGTACACGTACACGCGCCCCCAAATGGGGTCGCTCTTATACAGTACTTACTGTCCCAACGCTCGGTCATTTTTACCTTTTCCTTCACAGATTATGATTTTCTTGATTATTAGAGATGTGATAGCTTGTTCATACTGGAGCCGTAAAAAAGTACGATCCCCGATTTTAGGTCAGGAAATTTTTGTAAATGACGATCTTCCAATTTTGCTAGGGGCTTTACGTCGCGCCGACACAGATAGGTCTTATGATGACGATGGGATAGGAAAGGCTTGGGAGTTGGAAGGAAACTGCCGTGGCCTTAATTAAGGTACAGCCCCAGCATTTGCCTGGTGTGAAAATGGGAAACCACGGAAAACCATTTTCAGGGCTGCCGATAGTGGGATTCGAACCTACTATCTCCCGGATGCAAGCTCCCAGCCGCGCGCCTCTACGCGCACGGCCAACTCGCCCGGTGATCTTCCAATTTTAGGTTAGGAAATTTTCATATGAAATGTTATATAAAGTTGTGAAAATCATGTAAATTTGGTAAATTAGGATGTAGGAGAATAATATTATTATAAGAAGAATTTGTAGTTAGGGAATACTGAATATGTATATACCGTAATTATGATTATATAACTTTTAATGTTAAGAGAACCTAACAGTGATGATTGTGCAACATGGGAAACCAGTGACTATATCATTGAGGACGGTCATAAGTTTTGCAACAGCTGGCTTGGAAACCCGGAGTACAGTGGGGAATTGTATGCTGAAGATTGTAATTCATCAATGTGGATGAACGTGCAAGATCGCTATTTGCTCTGTATAGGGTTCACAACCACTAACTGTATACTGCGTCTACATCATTGTCCGACTTGTTCAATATATCGTCCAGACTATCTGCACTAAGTCTTTTACTGCTCAATTTACTCATAGGGACCTAAAGGAAAAGGAAACTCACAGCATTGCACACTTACATAAACAATCCGTGCGCGGACGGACAATGAATTTGTCACCCTACAAAGCACTCTTGATGCACCCATATGAGGTCGCGCCAAAACAGGAATTGATGAATGGAAGGTGGATTATGCATGTACTTAAATAGATGGCCAACAGATGGCAGGAAGAAACTATATAAACTTTGAAACACATATTTACTGCGCACCCAAATGGGTTCGCACAGTTATGGATTTCGAATGAACGTACGGCCCCATATGGGGACGTGAAGTTAAAAAATTTGACTACTTTCCCGTACCCAAATGAGGTTGCTTGGCACTCAACGTGTTAAAAGAAGTATTGGTAGCTGCTAATTCTGTACTAGCATAGAAGTCCAGTAAAAACTTCTCATTTCTATTACCGTATATCTCCAAATCCAAGAAAACCTTGAATACAAAACAACCCCCACTTTTTCCTTCAAAAAATAAATAAAATAAATATGTAAATCAAGCTTAAAAACTGCTTTGTGAAATCATATGAATGTCTTTCTTGCACAATATGCATTTTTAGACTATTTGTGTCTTCATGCCAATGCCGAAGATTGGCTTTAGTTGTGCCTATTTTCTTGCGGCTGCACAATTATTGTTTATTTCCATGAGTTTAATAACCATTAAATTAAAATTGGCATCATAATATCAAAGAGAAACTATTGAAAATTAGCTACAATACCTGTTCCACGTCTCTACATTGCGAGGATCTATCAGGAAAATATTCCTGTTGTCTGTAAAACTGTTACTTTTACTAAGTGCCAGGTACTAGACGCACGTCTCGCTTGCCAGCTTCGGTCCACTTCAGCGGCTAGCCATGTAAAATGAAGGTCGAGTTTATTGCGCCATGGTATGGCCATTCAGCCCTTGTGTTTTTCACGCACATACCTCACTATTTCATCGGACGGTGGACGGTTGCAGGCGTGTTGTAAGTGTGTTCCTGATAATAAGCGTGTTTCTTGTGGTCCAAGTGCTTTTATCGCGGTTACGTGTGAATGAAATTGAACCGACTAGCGTATACTTTGATGTTAAGTGCGGTGTAACTTGTTGGGAAGATATACTCTCCAATAATAAGCTGCAAATAAGTGCCCACGTGTTGTGTGTTAACGGCAAGCAGCAGAGAATGGCGTCCAGTCAGCGTGTAAAGCACAAGCCTTCGGCCAGTGACACATCCATCCTGACGCTGAGTGTTCTACTACTAGCAGTTGCCGGCGATGTCCAGCTGAACCCAGGACTGGAGGTAAATACCAGCCTTAGCATCTACTACCAGAATGTCTGTAGTCTTAAGAAATCACTCGTGGACTTTAACGTCGCTCTGAGTGACATGCATTACGACTGCGTGTGTTTAGCGGAGTCCTGGCTCGGCTCTTCAATCGACAATAGTGAAATACTGAATGACAATTATGTTATTTTCCGCCAAGATAGGCAAAATATCATTACTAGTAAGAAAAAGGGAGGTGGGGTTTTAATAGCAGTGAACTCTGCGTACGGTCCAGTGCAACGACCTGACTTAACGGGAAACTGGGAATGTGTTGTTGTGAAAGCCACCCCATCCCCTGGCCGAGCGTTATACATAGTCTGCTGTTACCTGCCCCCGGACGAGGTGAAAGTACGGCTCGCAGACTTCCGAGAAACCCTGGCTCGAATCAATCGCGTAGCAAAACAAAATGACACTATTATTGTATGCGGAGATTTCAATATAAGCCAATTAGCCTGGGCGTCAGACGATTCGGGTGCCCATGTCAACGAGGAAGCCTGCTTTCTTTTAGAGATCACTAACGAATTTAACCTTCGCCAAGTTTGCGGTTTTCCAACACGAGGAAATAACTTCCTGGACCTTGCTTTCGTGTCTGAAAAAGTCACTAATAATACCCTGTGTGAAGCAACAGAACAGTTAGTACAATCAGATCATTCTGCGCTTGAGCTCAGACTTCATATTTCCCGTGTTCCTCGTTTACCACAGACTACAAAATCATTATTCGTTTGGACAAGAGCAGACTTTCCCCATCTACGAAATATCTTATCCCGTTGTCCGTGGAACTTGCTCGAATCCTGCCCATCTCTTGATGCTGCAGTTGACTTGTTTTATGACTTACTGCACAGCGCTCTTCAGGACGCCGTACCTTCCCGCATCATGAAGACCAGGCGTCTTCCCTCTTGGTATGATTCCGAACTTACAGACAAAATGCGGGCAAAGGAAAGAGCAAGGAAACGAGCTGCAAAGTCTTCACTTCCTTCAGATTACATCGAATTCGCGGCGCTAAGAAAGGAATACAAACAAATGCAGCGGAGAAAGTACAGGGATTATGTCGGGTCTGTTGAGGAAGATATTATCAGACACCCACAAAGATTTTGGAAATTTATTAATTGCAAAACAAAATCTAGGCGGCTACCATCTATGATGATTAATGAAGACAAGGAAATTAGCTCATTGAAAGAAATTCTGGATAATTTTGCTGACACTTTCAAAACATTCCATCCACCCAGTGTTCCTTGTAATTCTCACACCGAACAATTAGGCGAAATTAATTTATCATCAGTAGTAACTTCGGCATCGGAAGTCTGCAACATCTTGAAGTCGATGGATACGAAGAAGTCTTGTGGTCCAGATCAAATTCCAGGAATCGTGTTACGTGAGTGTGCTGAGGAGCTGGCAACCCCACTAGCTACGATAATCAACTGGTCTCTTCGTACAGGCAATTTCCCGTTGGAATGGAAGAAAAGCTATGTTATTCCAGTGTTTAAGAAAGGTGACAGATCTTTATTTGTCAATTACAGACCAGTAGTAGTTCTTTCACTCATATCCAAAGTAGCGGAAAGAGTCGTATACAAAGCCGTGTACAGTGCAGTCAGTGGTTTAATTAATATTAACCAGCATGGGTTTGTCCAGAAACGCTCAACTACCACCAATCTTGCTGTGTACTCCCACTTCATATCTAGCGCTCTGGACAATTGCAAGCAGGTTGATGCCATGTACACGGACTTTTCTAAGGCTTTCGACTCAGTGCAGCATAATGCTCTTCTGACTAAGTTGTCAGCATATGGGATTCATGGAAGCTTGCTTGAATGGTTTAAATGTTATCTTAACGAAAGAAGGTATTCAGTAAAATACGAGGGTATCATTTCTCGCCCTTATCAGCCTATGTCTGGTGTCCCACAAGGTTCACTACTGGGACCTGTATGTTTCCTTCTATTTATTAATGATCTGCCATCACAAATCCATTCGAGCAACTACCTGCTCTATGCTGATGACCTTAAAATCTACAGGGTAATTGAAAAGATGAGTGATTGCGAATTGTTACAGTCTGATATAAATAATATTAGTGACTGGTGCAAAAACTGGCATTTAACCCTAAATATTTCAAAGTGCAGTGCGATATCCTTCACGAGAAAAATGCAAGTTAATGTATTCAATTATAATGTAGGGAATCAAGAAGTGAAGCGTGTTAATAAAATTAACGATCTTGGTATTATTTTTAGTAATCAAAATGGACTGTCTTTCAATGAGCATGTGTTAAATATCGTTAACAAGGCATTTAAAACGTTAGGCTTCCTCAAAAGAAATTGCAAGAGTTTTAAATCTGTTGTCCTATTGAAAACCCTGTATTTTTCACTTATACGATCTAGTCTAGAGTACTGCTCTGAAGTGTGGATCCCCTCACAGCAATACTTAGTTAATGCCTTAGAGCGAGTACAGATCAGATTCTCAAAATGGATTAGTAAAAAGTGTTTGGGTATCAAGCTGTCATCGACAGAGTATGATTTGTTTTGTACAAATATGTGTATTGAGTCGCTTAGGACTAGGCGCAGGTATGTCAACGCACGTCTCATACACAAATGTATCGGTAATTTCCTTGACTGTCCCAATTTACTCCAGTTGCTACCAATTCATGTTCCTTCCCGCAATACCCGACAGGCTGTCACCTTTCACTTACCCAGGTGCAGAACGGAATCACACAGGAACTCTTGGTTTATGCAGGCCCTAAGATCCCTGAACGAAATTAGCGGGATAGTCAGCTAGTGAAATTCGCAGATATCTTATGGACACTTCATAGACAGAGTGTTCCTTGTATCTTGTTCTGCCCATTTAGTAACTGAAAGTTATACTTCCTTCCTTCGGTCATTTCAAAACATGTCTCTTATCCTTCGTAATGTGTTTTGTAAATATGTATATATTATATATTGCTTATTTATAATTAGTGGTAGAAGTTCTGTTAATATTGTTATTATTTGAATGTATTATATCATCTGTAATTGGAGAATCAATAACTTTGTTGATGATAAATAAACAAATCAAATCAAATCAAATAAAGAATCCTTGGTGCAGGCCATTTAATGCATTTCTGTACATAATGCATTTTTAAGCTTTCTCTTCACGCTAACATGGAACATTGGCTTTAGTTATACTGCATTTTCTTCCGGCTGCACAATTATTCTTAATTTCCGTAGGTTTAATAACCATTACCTTAAAATTGGCAACACAATATCAACGAGAACCCGTTAAAATTTTTCTGCCAATACCTGTTTCATGTGTGTCTACAATATGACGATCCATCACAAAAATATTCCTGCTGCCTGTAAGACTGTTAATTTTACGAAGTGTCAGGTACAGTAGACGCCTTATAACTCTGCCACTGAGTAGCCACGGCCTTTCTAAGAATTCAAAGGCTTGCATGTTTTGATGCCATTCTGCGAATTTGAGAAACGTTTTTGTAGAGGCTAATACAGGGACTTTGTTAAAAAACATATCCAGGGGATTGTTGCTCACCTGGCAGCCCGTGCTGCGAGTCTGTCTCCGGCCAAGTAGAATGTCATTCTCTCTTCACTATTTCCCAAGAACTAGTGATGTTACACAGAAGCACCGTACAACCGGTTGCCGCGGCTAGCGATGTAGCCTATAGGCCTAATAAAGATGCGGACGTTGAAGGTAGAGTTTTATTCTTTACTATTAAGTCGATCCTTGATTTTTCAAATGAGATTCTGAGAAAAAAAAGTCTTCTTGGATTTGGAGAAATACGGCATCTTTCATATCTTCCCCACATTTACGTATCACTTTCTCATATACTTCAGTTATATTTCCAACTCACATTACAATCGCCCATTAGCATTATTCTATCCTTGCTGTTGACCCTGACAACAATGCCACTCAGTGGTTCACAAAACCTGTCAACTTCATCCTTATCTGCACCAAGACGATTCTCATCCTAATTCCTCCAACTGCTAAATCTACCACAACTATAATTACTTTCTGATATTTTTTGTGCATAATAATCACAATTTTCCAACACATTTTCAACTTGTGCAATAATTGGTGAATGTATGTAAAAAAAATTGTTTCTAATGACTGATGATTGCAAGAAACACGGTGCTGATGGAGCATGGGGAATACCACAATAAGGTACCAGCTACAAAACTTGCATTCCAATAAAATTAAAAAATCTATGTAGATTTAAGAAGATGGTATATATCATGCCATGCCATCTATTGATAGTAGAGAGCAGGTTAGAACAATTTTAACAATGTCACAACCTTCTCTCAAGTAAGCAACCTTGAAATGACATACTCAGAGTCAACTCAAGTCCTAAGCAATCTCTTTAATGTTGTATATGTTATATAAAAGCCGCCTGAGTTATCCGCCTGATTCAGGACAAGAACAATGATGGAGAAGGGGAAAGAGGGGAAGTTCTAACCCGCGGAAGGATATTTTACTCAGTTCTTCACTTGACTACCGGTAAAACATCAAAGGGACCGCTTAGGACTTGGGTTAATAAACTTAACCACTGATGAAGGGAATGGTTGAGATTTCCCGAAACATGTATGGTTTAATAAATAATGTTTCTTTCATTTAATGAGTGTATTGATCAAGGCGGATTTAAATAAACTATTATAAATAGTTATATTGTACATTAGGACTTGGGTTGACGCCGACTACAGAGCTCTGCGATATGCATGTGCAATAAAATAAAGTGAGCTTTACACCGATCGATAGCTTAGGTCCACAGCTTTAATGTGATATATAATACTTTGCCCATCAGTTGAGACCAAACAAATACGAGAAGCAACAGCCATAATGTTGTAACCGGCTCAGAGTCATGTGTAGGTAAATGGACCTGAGGCCTGTTCGACGAACGATCTTTGCAACTTTTTACTTGGCACTTTGCACTTTTCAGTTCAGATTTTGTTCCACCATCACTTTTCAGATTTAGCTTTCAAAGTGAAAAGTAAAACGTTAGGAATCTTTTCACTTTTCAAGCCTGTTACGTTCCTCCATTGGTACAGAAATGCAAAGTGCAAAGAAATGAAGTGAAAATTTCATAAATCTTGCAAAGACGATTCCCTTTTCATCTGTTAATTAACAAGTATGTACACTAGTTTCTCGGCGTAGAATTTGGTTTAGTGATATAAACATGTTATGACGAGAGCTTTTGTTAGCATGAAGCGAGGACAATGATGAAGAATTCAACACGAGAACGTACAAAGACAGGATTATTTTTCATAACCTCACATCTACGGAATTTCGCGAGTGATTTCATATTACCCCAACACAGGCAGACTATATTCTTGAAATGATCGGTCATTTATTGAAACATGAAACAAAAAAGAAGACAATTCTTTTCTGAAAAAGAACAAATTCTTATATGCTCACATTGGTTAGTAAATGGTGCCCAGCTGCACGGTGTAGCAGCAAGGCATGGGACATCAAAATCAATTATTTGCAGAACTGTTACCAAAGTTGTAGATGTAAATGTAATATTTCCTAACAGTACATTGGCCTAATAATCCACATAATATAGCGACGAGATTTCTAATGAAGGGTGAATTTCCTTCTGTATGTGGATGTGTTGATGGTACTCTCGTTAAATATTAGGGGCCGATGACCTTCGATGTTAGGCCCCTTTAAACAACAAGCATCATCATCATCATCATCATCATCGTTAAATATTGATGTGTCTCATCATTTGAGAGGTTATTTTTAAAGTTGCTAAAAAGGATGTCACGTTTCTCCTTGACAATTTCCAGCACAGCCAGCTTCTTGTAATAACCTTTCTTTCCCATGACACAAACTTTAATGGTACCACAATGATACAGTCAAGTTCGCCGTGAAAATAAAGCATTAAAATCAGAGTATTAGGCCTACCGGTATACAGTTTGCTCATGGAATGAACTCGATCGGATCTCTCATTCGCAAAGACTTTTCACTTTACGAAGAAATTGAAAAGTACAACCTAGATCATGGTGGAACAGAAAGACTTTGCACTTTGCAAGAATTGAAAAGTGCAAAGTTGCAAAGTTCGTTCGTGGAACAGGCCCCTGCTTTACCAGCATGGCTGAGAGCTGGCAGTTGTGGCCATTGGGTTGAAACAATCACCACCACCATCCTCTGGTGCTTGTCTTTCTTTTTACTTGATATCTAAAATCCTTTAAAAAAAAAAAAACCCTAAAACATGAACCCTATTTCAATACACACTATACACAAAGATGCAATATGCACAAGCAAATAAACAAGCAACAAACAATACTCACCATACTCTTAAGAGTTTCTGGCGCTCCCTTCACTGTTGCAATGTAAGTTGTATCAGTACTTCCAGGTAGTGTGTAACCTGCTATGACTGACATTCGCTTCAGGGCTGATGAGAAGTGATGGCGATGAAATATTTTCATACCAGGAGCTTTCCCCTTTTTTGGTATCACAGCATCACCTATGAAAAGTAATTACCCCAACAGTAAATCATGTCAACATTTTCAAGAACATTGTGTAAATCATGTCAACATATTCAAGAACATCATTATAGCTGCCTCAGTGGAAGTGTGTCCAAGATATGATCCTAAGTTAGCGGGTTTGATTCTGGCCGCAGTAGTTCATTATTGAAAAACGGTGAAAAATCTAGGCACTTCACATCAGTGATGGTATGTTGAAGATCTCTGGTGGTGCACACAATGGCAGCCAAAAGAATTAGATTAACTCAACTACTGTATCCCTCCAGCAGAATTCCACTTTCACTGTTGGACAGCAGCACAATCAGAATGACCAAATTGGTAAGCAGATCACTTAGACGGCACATCTTCAGATCTGCAACTCTCTAGCCGAGGCTTATAATGATGATCACCTTTATGCTATGAAAAGCGGTTATGATATCTTCTTCTTCCACTTACAGGGTCATTAGCACTGGAATACAAGATTATGAGAAAGAAAATATGAACATTCTCAAATGTCACCAGCCTCAGTCAACAATGAAGATGAGGACTCAATTATGAAAGTATACTGACAAACCCTATAGAAGTAAGTCCATTCCAAACCTACTCTTACCCAATTAAAAAAAAAAAAGGTTACAGGTAGCATTGCCTTCTTGGTTAAGTATGTAATAATTCTATTACAAAAGTTCGTGCCAAAACTTTTTTCCCCAGTAGAAATCTGTCACCAAAGTTAGGCTGTTGTTCCATAACTTGTCTTATCCATAATGCTAGTCATTCCAAAATCGCCTTGTACAAACACCAAGAGAAAAGGACAATTTTAGTACACGACTTCATGCTACAATTTAACCGCAGTTAATGTTGGTTTTTCTTGAACTGTGTTAGCCTTTCGTGTAGTTTTGTACTCTGAAAACAATGTATTAACCATAGCACTGGCAATGTTAATTCCTGTGGTGGCAGCCATATTTGACAACTTTTACTTGTCTAAATAAAATACAAAATACCCACAAGATATGAAATCTATGAAGTTTTATACATCTACGTAAAGCTACTACATTGAGGACTGTCATGGTGACACGAAATTCCATAAATGTTTTGACTAGAAAATGTACAGAATGTTCAAAAAGTGTAATTCCTAAATTCAAAATAATAATAAAACTTTTGATCGTATATACACAAAACTGGTACAGGTCGCAAACAGAGATATACAGATTGTCAATAATGTATCTAATGCACTAGCAAATGTTTTATCGCTCTGACAAAGGGGCAATCCCTACTCGTCACCACCGATTTCGCTCAAATTTATAGAACATGCAGGGATTGGCTAGAAATTAAAGTACTCGAAGTGGGAACTCCAGATGGCCAAGCATAATATAGAAAATAAAATAAAAATAAAAATGTTGACGCAGCTCTCGCACGGCATAAGCCACTTACGTTAGCGTGCACGCCGAGCAGTTGTTGGCGTAGCGGTAAGAGCTCGGACTGGTAATTCGATGGTCGTGGGTTCAACTCCGTGTGTGGAGACTGGTATTTTCTGTCAACTTTTATACTATTCATTTTCCAATTAAGCAAAGAAGTGTATAATTCATTTTACTTATTAATAAACAAAAGGATGATTGTTATTTAAAGGGGCCTAACATCGAGGTCATCGGCCCCTATTGCTACAAAATGAGACGAAATGGAATGACAAATTAAATGTCTAAACTTCTCCACTGACCAGAATTCAAAGCGTGAGAACGAAGAATGAATGGATGGACATGAATTTAAAACAATCAGTGGATGCCACCCGCAATGCTTTACATTCACAGAAACTGACGTAAAACAATAGGATTACTGACCAATGGACTGCTGCTACAGCATAAGACTGAAACGATGATGCTTGCAGTCTAAAGGGGGTCCAAAATCCAAGTTATCGACCCCTCATAACGGTACTGATCGCTAGGATAGTAGAACCATGGTATTTGTCATGTTGCGGTACTAATCAAAAGTAGCAGAGACTCGCCGTATTCCACACATTATGGTACTACTCACCGGTTATGAAATTTCGACATATAATACAGACTTTTTTTTCTCACTTTGCGGTGCCATTTACAGGCAACGCAAACCTATGGTGTTCACATAAGAGTACTAACCACAGGGACCTTCCACTATCCCGTGGTGTTCCTCATAGTCGGTACTAATCATAGGCAGGGCAGTACCATGGTAGCTATCATCCCATGGTCCTGCTCATATGGTGGTACTAATCACAGGTACTGCAAAAGCCGACCGCACAGTGCTCCTGTGTGCTACTAATAAAAAACCTATTTGGTACCTAATATAGTGGTACTGCGCGCAAGTAAAAGCGACCCATGATGTTCTCCGCATGGTGGTACTATTACAGACTATCCACTTCATTACCATATCGATATTGTAATTCAATCAATAAATGAAAAACAGGTTCCACCTAATCGATACTTTCTCTTTTTTATTTAGTCTTGAGCTATTTATAAAAACATTAATAATCACAGAACATGTTTCGATTGCTTAGCAATCATCATCAGCTGTTTACATGTAGCTTAGGTAAAAATAGCATAAAATCAATCTCTTAATTTACATTAAAACATTAAAAACAAGTGTTAGTAGAAAGTGTATAGGTGGGAGAGGGGGGCAGAGTACTTTCACTTTCCGATATTTGATGGAAAAAAATAACTGATAAACATTCCAAATCTGACTCAATCTGCTGGTTCATTTTCAGTAACTCAAAGTCAAATGCATCACTTTCATCTTCCAACAAATTTTGCACTACTTCATTACTAATTTTCTTTAATGAAATGAAGATGCCATATTCAGACACACACTGTACTAAAAATGTATATAATAAATCAAATAACACATACAGAAGTAAGTAACTCGCACCAAACGGAAAACTACGAAATAAAATGAAATTGAATAGCAAAGCACAGTCTGTGCATGTTTGTTTATAAACAAAAATGGAGCTCAAGCAGATTGTCTGAAAACTGCACTCATTTATTCCTTTGAAACTGCACCTAAAGAGGTTGTAAATATGAATGAAATTGAATTCATGGCTGTTGTTATTATCGAGAACGACAAGAAGTAGACTGTCATGACATTTGTTGAAGAAATGAGGAAATTACGAGAAGAAATAGAAACGTGTCGAATATTCAACAGTGCCACTGCAGCAGGAACCAAAGTGTCGAATATTCAACAGTTGCCAGTTCTAGGGCTAAGATGACTGAAACTCCTGTTGCAGAAGGTAAAGGGAGAAAAAAAGGGTGACCGAGTTTCCTGGAGAAAAACTAAGGAGAAAAGCAAGAGGTAGATGATGAATGTTACATCCTAATATTTTAGTTGTGATTTGCCACCTTTAAAATATCTTCTTCTCAATGTGCCATCTAGCACAGGGGTTCCCAACCTGGGGGGCGCGCCCCCCTAGGGGGGCGTGGGGCTTTTTCAGGGGGGCGTGATGTGATTTCAAAATTCATTTTTTTAACTCGAAAGCTACAATTTTGTGTAATAAACATTTTTCGAATCTCTCCAAGTGATTGTCGCGCCAAGTCAATCGTTCAAAAGCACTGGTAATTGCCTACTGTAGACACAAACCTGTGCGGAGCCGCGAGGTTGGAGGTGAAATAGGGAATTTGCTGTGTTATGAGGAGCAAAATGAAGCCTGAAAGCAGGTGCGGGAACAAGACCAATTAACGCGCGTTTAATTGCACACTTTGTGGACCTACTTGCGTGAAAGTAAACTATGACCAGACGCGATATGTTTCTAGTCATCAACGATGTAGTAGTTGCTTTCATTTTCCAGTATTATTGTTACATACTGTACAAGGGTTTTCTCATAAACAAAATATAATACACGAAGGAGGTACTTGTATAAATGTCGGTATTATATCAAATTGATCTTTGGCGAGAACAACAGGAGATAAGGTAACAATAGTAGGTTAAATTATAATAAATATATTTAATATAAGATGTTAAGACTTTCATGGCTAGCGTGAAATTCTATGTAGGCCTACTGGTATTTTGGGCTACAACTAATTAATGTTTAACCACAGCAATTAATGAAACAGTGACATTTTATCACCAAAGATCTTAACTGGCATTAAGTTACTACAGTCAGGAGTCGACATTAACTCTGAAGAACAAAGAATATTGGAGTTTCAGAAGCAACAAATGAAGTGGAAGTTCCTCCTTCCCTCTCACTCTGCGGCATATAGACTCATTTTGTGGGTAGCTCGTCCTTGAATGTTCTGTTCCCACCCCCACATATTCTTATTCTTCCCTTGCAGTCAAATTGGCGAGAGCTACATAGTACAACTGTCCCATCAGAGATGGCGCAGTAATGGCCATGACAACACATCGCCTATAGACCATCAGTGGCCAAGCCCTTCGACTGTTGATTCTGTGCCTCATATACTTTCGCAATGGACGTGTCTGTCAAGTTTATTGTGGGTGTTGTGTATGCTTCGCTGTAACAGTGCGACTGTGTGAATTGTGTTAGTTAATATAGCGACTTAAAAAAATTGAAAACGATGTCCAAGGAGAGACTGTACAATGATTAAATATGATTAAATAAATAAATGATTAAATATGGCTTCACAGTCGTTGAACGGAACGGAATACAACAGCCTCAATGCGTAATCTGCTACTGCGTTCTGCGTAACGATGCGATGAGGCCTGTGCGTTTGGAGAGACATTTAAACACGAAGCATTCAGGCTTAAAAGACAAACTCACATAATTGTTTGCAACTAAGCTCAACTCACTAAAACGTATGAAATTAGATTCATCGGGTACTTTTAACCAAGAAAATGAGAAAGCAGTGGAAGCATCATATGAACTAGATATTCTGATTGCCAAAGACAAAAAATCATATACATTTGGGGAAACATTAATAAAGCCATGTATGTTATTAGCCGTAAATACAGTGGAACCTCGATTATCCGTTCCCGGAAAGTACGTTTTCCCGGAATATGCGTTCAAATTACGTGGTCCCGAGAGCATCGTAATTAAATCACGTTGTAAAAGTCCCGCATTATCCGTTCCTCGAAGAAACGATTTCCCGGATCAACCGTCCAGAAATTCCAGTCCCATCAACGCTAAATCCTCGATCAATCTTTTTTTAATAAACTGTATCTCACGAAAGGACGGCTATGGCATATTTATGGATCTTGGCGTTCGGCGATGAACTTGCATAAGGGACCATCTTAGCATTGCATTCGGGTGGTATTGTTTAGAGAATCTCGGAAAATCATAGGGCAGAGAGTGGCCACAGCAATTGCTAGAAGACACGGCGCATTTCTACAGCTCTGCGTGAAGACGGAACGAGTTTCGTCAAATGTTCGCATTTATAAAACGTCCATATTATGTCCAGGGTTAGATGTTTTCTTATTTACATTTTTTCGATCGTACTGCCGAAAGGGTTTTCGGCACTTTGCTCAGGGCACTGCAGACGTAAGTGAGCTTTCAGGCAGGAATCGAAACTGCTCCTTAACACAAATTCAGTATTTTTTATATTATCGTACATGATTATGTTAGCGAGACGAAAACAGATGTTGCACCTTACTTTAAAAAAAAAAGAAAGCCATGGGAGGTCTTGGGATTGCCTATTACTGTTACTAATGTAAGACTGGGAATTTTACGTTTTCGTGTTAAAATACCAAAAACCGCAGTCGTTTTACTTGCGCACGTTACATTTTAAATGATTGGTATCATTTCAAACTCGTACTGACATGTGCAGCGAGCGCACTTTCCAGATGACCTCAAGGTCACGAATAACCGTAATTTCTGAAGTTTTAATATTTCTTTTATCTTTCCAATTTGATTGGATTTTGTGACGCGCAGAATTGAATATAATGTATTCGAGAACTTTTAAGAATCGATACTTACATTCGAAACCATGTTTTCGAGTTCAACATAACCTTTAAAAGTCGATGTAGGCCTAATTTGCCCGGTACGAGATTTCCAGAAACTGACTACGAACAGTATACCGGAGACCAAATTACAATGAAAGATTAAGAAATGAACGGATTTCGCCATCATTTTGGGTGTTTTTGTATCTAATATGCTTTATTTTATTAGATGAGAGAATTAAAAGCTACTTGTGGTCGATTGTCGTTTGGCTTGGCGTTGTTAGATTTTTCGAAGAGTTTGGCTAGCGTAATCAAAGTTGCTGAACTGAAAGAAGTTTTCACGGGAAACTGACGAAGATTCCCCTGTAAAATTGAATATAAAGTATCGAGATTTTGAACTCGCGTATCGGTCATTAATGCGGTTCGCGGTCTAACATGCCCGGCTCTCATCCAGAGGGCCCGGGTTCGATTGCGACCAGGTCAGGCAATTTTACCTGGATATAAGTCTGGTTCCAGGTCCACTTAGCCTACGTGATTACCTTTAATTGTGGAGCTACCGTATCTAATGGTGAGATGGCGACCCCGATCTACAGAGCCAGGAATATCGGCCGAGAGGATTCGTCGCACTGATGATGCGCCCCTCGTAATCTGCAGGCCTTCGGGTTGAGCAGCGGTCGCTTGGCAGGCAAAGTCTTACTGGGGCTGTAGTTTGGTTTGGTTTAGGAGTTTTTGTAAGATTATAATTATACATAATTCATTTTTGTGATGTTTAGCCAAATTGATAGTTTTCATTCATTCCCGGATTTTCCGTTTTCCCGTGTTGTACGTTTTATTTTCACGGTCCCTCGAAAAACGGAGAATCGAGGTTTCACTGTATAGTTTTGGATGAAGGGAGTCCTCAGAAATTGTCTAAAATTTATCTTTTTGATAACACAGTGAAGTGCAGACTTCAAGAACTATCAGAAGACATTAAAATGCAAGTTTTGGAGGTGAAAGCATCTCCAGTGTTTTCAATTCATTGTGATGAACTGATTGTATATTGTCGATTTGTCGACAATGGAATTTTAAGAGAAGAAATGTTGTTCTACCAATGTTTGAAAACAACTTCGAAAGCTTGTGATGTGTTTTCTGCCATCGATAGTATTTCCAAGAACATGGAATTTCCTGGGAAAATGCAGTGGGTGTATGTACGGATGGTGCACCTACTATGATTGGGTCACGTTCTGGGTTTCTCAAATTGGCGAAAGATAAAAACCCAAACATCATGGGAACCCACTGTATAATTCACAGGCAGGCTTTGGCGGCCAAAACCTTGCCCCAAGATTTTAATTCGTAACACTCTAAAAGTCGCTATAAGAATTGTGAACTCTTTGAAGAAAAGTTCTTTACAGACAAGATTGTTTGAAGCACTTTGTGTTGACCTTCAAGCCGATCACAAAACTCTCCTTTTTGCTGGCTATCAAAAGGGAACATGTTGGCTCGGCTGTTTGAATTAAAGTCTGAATTTGAAATTTTTCTTCTTGGTGGAGGTAAGAACGGTCTGTATGAAGTGTTTACTGATGCCAATTTTATCGTCTCATTGGCAAATCTTTGCGATTTTTTGAAGCATTGAAAAGTTCGAACTTAAAGCTCCAAGGCAAAAACTTCAATATTATGCTTGCTTATGATGCCATCAGAGCTTTCCTGGAAAATATACAGTTATGGAAACGCGGCTTCAGTTGAACAACTTCTCATCCTTTCACCACCTCCAATGAAATTTTGCCGGAAAATGAACATGATCGTAATAAACTTAAGGTGCAAATTCAGTCACATTTGGATTCCCTGGCACAACAATATTCAATTTCTACTTTCCTGATACCTCGTCAGATGAATGGTCCTGGATGTTAACAAGAAGTCCGTTTGCCATTGATATTGAAGCATTGCCAGCACAACTTCAAGAAGAGCCATAGATTTGAAGTGTGATTCAAAGCTAAAAGATGATTACTATAAAAATATATATATAAATATTAGGACTGGCCGACGTTTGGGTAAACTGTATTGCAGTGTATCCTGAAATGGCCCAAGAAGCACTGCGTGCCATTATCCCATTTTCAAGGACATATTTATGCGAGTCAGGATTTTCAACGCTGAGTGTCATAAAAATAAAAACAAAGCAACGCTGTCGGCTAGATGTTGCAAGTGATCTCCTCTGTGCTCTGTCAAATATCAAACCAAACATACCGAATCTTACCAAGAGAAACTAGTGCCAACCCTCTCACTGACATTTGTTGACTAATTTAAGGATTTATTGTAAAAGTGTGTTCTTTGTATTGTGCTAAAATGAAGTTAGTATCCATAGATATAAAGCGCGTACTTCATATTATTTTTCGTAAATAATTGAATAACGGAATAATTCATTACGTCGTGTCATTAGGTTAGGTCTGTATCCTCCAGGTCAGTTTTTTTTTTTTTTTGCTAGGGGCTTTACGTCGCACCGACACAGATAGGTCTTATGGCGACGATGGGATGGGAAAGGCCTAGGAGTTGGAAGGAAGCGGCCGTGGCCTTAATTAAGTTACAGCCCCAGCATTTGCCTGGTGTGAAAATGGGAAACCACGGAAAACCATCTTCAGGGCTGCCGATAGTGGGATTCGAACCTACTATCTCCCGGATGCAAGCTCACAGCCGCGCGCCTCTAAGCGCTACCACTGTTCTAGCAAAGGTTGGCGGTCAACATGGCGATCTTGAATTTGGATGCAGCAACAGGGAAGAGAGCCATCATGTCCAACCCATACCAGTCTACGAGGTTCTTCATCCATAGAGTTCGTCGTCTACCAGGAATCCTACCTTATTAACACATTTCTGCTGGAGACAATTGTGTAACTTGAAGTATTTTAATTTTGTCTTCATTAGTTAATTATTTAACAACTTTCTTCTCAGAATACGGAATACCCGACTAAGAGCTTCAACGTCGAGCAACATCCCAAGGCTGAGAACAAGGGGTCCAAGTACCGAGCGTCTACTGATAGGATGTAAATGTGATAAATCTCATTGGAGTGCTTAACAGATCAGTGAATATCATTATACTGATAGGAGAAAAGTGTGTTAGTGGACTAGTGTGCTTTATTATACCAATAAACTCACAATTTTCCTTGTTACTTATTTTTAAAATAAGTTCCAGGAAAAAGTGGACCTTTGCTGTCTACTAACTTGAATTGTTCTACTAATTTTATTTCCTCAATATTACAACTCTTTGACCTTGATCACATAATATTACAATTAAATAAGCGAGAATTATATTACCAGAATTAAATGTTTTTGGCCTTTTATTTAAAATCACTTATGGTGGACACGACAAGTTTTGGAATAGACTGCCTCAAGTAGTAGTCACTTCAAGAGGCCATCATTTATTAACGTTTTTGTTGTGTCTGACAATGAGACTAAACATTTGTTGGAGGTTTCTTCAGATGTTCTATAATGAAATCCAGGAATTTTAGAAAATTAGGAGAGAGTCCACCCGGGGCGAGCCTCAGCTACCGGGCGGATCGCAGGTGGCGGATAGCAAATGGCCTTCAGATGCGGGGGTTAGCTGAGAATAAGGGGAAACCCGAATAAGCAGTCCCGGACCGAGGCAAAACTTGCTGCCTTGCAGAGTGGGAGATACCTCAAAGGCTAAGGGAAGAAACCCTGACAGAAAATCTAGCAGGCCGAGGGCTATGAGGGAGGCAGCCCTTCCCACAAGGCTTTGGAACTAGGGCTGATAACCCAAGTATCCGAGAAACAATTATTAAAAGAAATTACAGAGGGGACACCGGATTGATTAAACTGTTGATGACCAAACGAGGAAAAAGGACTATGAACATGGCAACCTGGAATGTACAGGGACGAGCTGGCAATTTCAATTTCAATGCACTGAAGAGAAATTTTTTTAACAACCCTTCTGTGTCCAAATCCACGAAATTCCATGTGTACAAAGTGATATATCTGCCAACCTTGCTCTATGGCTGTGAAACCTGGGCATTGACCAGCAAACACCGGAGTAGAATTCAGGCATCAGAAATGCGATTTCTCCGCAAAATTGAAGGGAAAACGAGAAGGGACAGAATCAGGAATCAGACCATCAAAACCAGTCTTGACGTCTCACCTGTTCTCGAGAAAATTGAACAGAGCCAACTACGATGGTTTGGACATGTCCAAAGAATGGAGGATAACAGAATGGCTAAACAAGCTTTCGACGCCAGAATGCAAGGAGCTAGACCGTGCGGCAAACCCAGAAGAATGTGGGAAGAAGATGTAAAGGCAGCTGTCGAAGCCAGGGGTGGGGAATGGAGGAAAGTGAAGGAGCTGGCCCGAGACAGAACCCGCTGGAGGACCCTCTGGAAAACCTCTACACTGCAAGGTAGAAGAGGACCGAGTAAGTATGCAAGTAAAGTAGGAGAGAGTCCATCTAGTATGTTAAGTTTCTGAGTTTGCTGCTGACCTTCTGCACTATACAGAATTCTGAATGAATAAAGTCAAAAAATGTTTTAATGTTTTCTAGAAGCTGGGTGAGAGGCTAGTTCATTGTCACTTCAATATAGACCAATCTAGGTGTGAAGAATGAGCCATTTCAAACAATGACTGACTACGGCTAATAATATATCAGATCAATACAATACTGGTTTCAACTTACCACTGAACATCAAGCCATCACTGATTATAAGAAACAAAAACGTAAGAAGGCATAACCTAATGGGTGGAGTTAAGCAGCGGGCATAAACAGCATATATCCCCTTATAGCCTCGAATGCATCACTGAATATCAGTGAACTTCAATAGCATGATTGTAATGGGGCCATTTTTGCGGGCACATTAAGTATGGAGTGAAAGCGTGCTTGCAACGAGGGAACACAGACCAAGTGATCATACCTGGAAGACTCACATCTGTACTTGAACCAGTTGATGCGTGTACTAGTAAGCCTTTGAAGAACACCTGAAACAGTTGCACACCAAATAGATGGCAGGTAACAACCACACATGCATGCCGACCGGAAAATTCAAGAGACCTGACTTGGAGCTAATATGTAAGTGCATAGAGACTACGTAGCGCATGATTACACCAGAATTTATAACAGAGTTTCAAGAAGTGCAGTATATCAAATGCACTCGATGATACCAAGGACATCATCTGGAGCAAGAGGTCCAAGTATGTACATCAACAGCAACAACAACAACAACGGTTTCTTATTCTTCTTCACCAAATTGGGATGTAATGATTGTATGAGTACGGTATGTATGTACATATGTATGTCCAACCCTTATCTCGTTTCTCTACGGGGTCAGGCATGAAGAGAGATGAATCTTGTTGCGAGTTTTTACGACCGGATGCCCCTCCTGACGTCAACTTCATCGGAGAAGTTACCAAGATGAAATGAATGTCATAATATGACAAAAGGAAGGGAGAGGGTGAAATCTAGTGCTGGCACATAGCCTATTCCTGTTGAATAGCACCAAGGGGTTTGCTCAAGGCAGTACGTCCGTGTCTGATGGACCAATAACCATTAGCAGCGGTATATGCCCTCACTCAATATAAGCTCTGTGAGAGGTTTGGAATTTAACCTAGGCTTTTAGCTCACTATCTAGTGATTAGAAATTGTATTCCATCACCTCTCCAACCCTGTTGGCTATTATTTTGTTGGTGAAATTTTTTTCAACCACCTCTACGGTCAACCGTACAGATACTGTTTTGATGTTGGTCAGGTACAGTTTCTTGTTTGAAGGAGATTCATAAGCCTGCCTCACTAGTTGGTTCCTGGAGCTGGAAAATCTGGTTATGTGCCTCTTCCGATGACTCTGATAGTAACACAATATCATCTGCGAAGCCCACGCAGTTGACTTCAATTCCTTTGTTCTTGTATACTGTTCATGTATCACCTATTCCTTGCATTTTTTGGCAGCACACACTAATCACTATGTCAAGTATACAATTGGAAACAAGATCTTGGATGCTGGGTCTGGTCTTCTAGGATTTGGAGCATTGTTTCTTGATCTACCAATTCGCAGGCCTTCTTTAAGTCCGCAAATGTGAGCATGCATTTCTTATTCCTCTGCCCTTTCTGAAACCGCCTTGATATTCACCTATTTGTGGCTCCAGATGTTTCTCTGCACCATTTAGCAGTGCTTTTGGAACAACAGTTTACCTTTAGATTTTGTGCTCCAGTCTTCAGTTTTACTTGGTGGGTGAGACAAGAATTATAACGAGACCCCAAATCACGGGGAAAATATAATCATTTTGAAAAATCTCACACGCATTAGCTATGATTCAAACCACTGTCATCCTGATGAGAGGTCAGTGATGTCACTTGGCTATTATGAGTACTCCAAACTTCCTCTTTAGTTTCCAGCCTTGAACTTTGTGCGTTTCTATGGAAAAAGACTATACACGAATACACATACAAATAGGATTAATGAAATATATGGAAGCAATGTACCTTTGGTGAGATTCCAATCTACAGCCGTGAGTGTGGCTTTCTCTAGGGGATCACCAACCAAGCCATCATCTAGCTGTGCCAACGCGTGGCACGTTGCTAACACCTGTACGCTCTCCAGAGGCGCATCAGATAGAGGAATGACACCAGTCCGCCGACTGCAACCAAACAAAGTAAATGCAACATAAAAGACTATTTCAAGTTTATTCAAACTTGATACCAAACGTAAAAATTCTCGACTTACTCTAGACCAGCAATTCCTTCCACTACTAGGTTATCACTAGTCAACGTCCCTGTCTTATCGAAGCAGCATATCTCAACTTTACCAGCAAATGGAATGCGGAAAGGTTCTGTGCAGAAAACAGCTGAAACAGAAAAATTGCTTTAATTATACCACCTGTGAAATAAACAATTTAATGTAGCACCCTAGATTTAAAACTAAGTCCACAAACAAATCCTTTAATAATGGCACGTTCCCTTCTTATCAACAGTAAATACCTTAGGGATAAACCATGAATATACCTTGCCCAACTACGAGCTGAATATCATGCGACTGTTGATATGGAGATCATACAGTATAAACCCAGCTGTTTATGTGAAATGCAAACCCCATGCATATGACTTTTTACCAACATCATGACTTCAGAGTAATTGACAATCTCAGAAATACCCGATTTTTCTCCCGAAAACTATAGTACTCTAACGGATTCGTGTCCATGTAGGAGCCAAGGGTAATAAGTCTGCAGATACCCTAGTCAAGAAAGGCACTGAAATCCCCATGCCTGTGAGTGAACTGGATGTGTACTCTGCCAAAAAGCCTCTTCATATAATTATTTTTTGCTCCTGGCTGAGTCATCATGACTATCATAAGTCAGTCAGCTAGCTGATGAACCATATTCCATTCTTTTCTATGTAAAGCCTCCAGTATGGTTACTCAACTCTATAAAGGACCATTCACCAAATCAATCCATTGAGTAGTACTTGTCCTGGTTGTCCTGGTAGTCTTGTTCCTTGGACCTTGCCTTCAACAATTAACTCTGGAAGGCTACCCTTTCAGCGCATTATCACATACTATTAAACGAGCAATTTTTGTATATAAATACTAGCTTTCTTGGAAATGTCCCTAAAGATTTTGATGAAAATCACAGACTAGAGGTTTCTTTGGACTAGGAATATATCAGTAAGGTTCTCATTTTAAGATAAAGTAATTTACCTGGCGTGGATTACAAAAACAATACACTGATGGCCATGATATCTACTGTTTAGTGAAAAGACCTGGAGCACACGTGATGGCTGTGGTTGCAAGGCTTCAAGTTCAATCTTATATCGTGCCCAGCTTAGACGGTTTAGAACCCCACTGCTCTCAAAAAATTCTAATATCAGATTGTTGGCCAGCAGGTAAGGAAACATGGTAGTATCATCATCATTTCCCGTTTCCAGCTTCCCGGGTTGGGTTGTGAATCAAAGATCTCCATTGCTGCCTGTCTCTCCACCACTCTTCTCCTTTTCTTATGCCTGAAAAGCCTTACATCTGATATGTTTTTGACATGCTCTATTGGTGAAAAATATCTAATTCCCTCCATGGCAATTTAGAATTTTCCATTCGGAATTGCTAGGCGGGCAATAATTCCATTGTGGAGATTTATCTCCCATATGCAGTTATCAGACTGTGCCTCATATATAGGCTTCTGATAAGCTCACCTGCATACACCCAGCGTCAGTGGGTAGGGTCTAACACATCCCACTGACGAGTCTAGTGTCAGACCTAAGATGAAACGCTGGTTAATAGAGCAAATGCCTGAAAAGCCTTACATCTGATATGTTTATGTTTTATTCTGTACAGTCGCTACTGAATAAACAGGTTCATCAACAGCTGACGATGACCTATTTAACAGGTCAAAACTGGTACTGTCTTTTAATGTAATTTTAGACACTTTGTAAAATATTGATATTATGTGGAGAACTCTCATCCTTCATACTTGTGTGCGCAAACTATCAATACGGACCATGAAGCTGATAGATTATAGTTCAAGTAGAGCTGTCGAAATGCGCTCTGTCTCCTTCCGATTATTGTGGACACTCTCTGCTTTATGATTTCCGAGAATTCTCTAAACACTATCACCCGAACGCGATACTAAGATGATCCCTTATACAAGTTCACCGCCAATCACTTTCCCAGTATGGTAGGCCTAATTCCTCGAATTACTGCAATGATGGGACGTTAACACCAAGATCCGCAAGTATGCCATAGCCGTCCTTTTGCGAGATACAATTTCTTGAAAAACGCGCGATCGAGGATTTAGCGTTGATGGGACTGAAATTTCTGGAGGGATGGGTAAGTTCCTTTAAGAGCGCGCGGTCTCAAAAGTGTGCGCAGTTCAAAATTCTGAAGTTGGCAGCACTGTAAGATATCGATCATGCGGTATTCAGTCGACTGTGTGTAGCTGTTGTTCATGTACTGTATCACTGAAGCCTTGTGATTTCTACTGTTCTAGTTGCAAGTAAGAATCTGTTTTCACTCAGTTTTGTATAATATTCTGAAGACGTGTGTTAGTATTTGCACACCCCTGGAACATTTCGATATGTTTATCTTTTGTGTTATAAGAGGGAAGAGTTCATTACCTTTGTTACTGACACAGTGCAACGCTCTGCCCTGCATGCTGCTGCTATCTAGCGAGTAAAACATGAAACTACTACCGAGCCCTTAAGAGCGCGCAGTGGGTTGTCCTGCAAGAGGGCGCGCGTGCTCTTGTAGGATGTCAGTGCGCGCTCTTAAGGGACAACTTGTTTAAGCTTCGTCTTATATTTTAACATTTTATTTTTCAGGATTAAAATGTCTTATTATAAGAGAAAGTCAAACTGAAAGCTTATTTTTACCGAAGCTGTTTTGAATGATTGCTGGGAAAGACTAGAGAACGGGGAGACTGAAAGAAAAATAGCTGAATCATTTGGAGTGAATTAATCAACATTATGGAAAAGACCTAGGGCTGAATTCATACACAGCACTTAAAAATAAGTGTCCCTTATAAGACAGGTTTCATTCCTATACCTACTTAAGTGTCCCACTTATTGCTATAAGTGGACCTCTTACACACACTTAAGTAACTCACTTATGTTTCAGGGAGATGGAGGATAATGATTTTGCTGAGTATGTTGCATTTCATTCACAGAATGCTTTCCGTGCACATAGAAAAGATGGAAAATTCTGTCGAAATGTGTCGTGACCAACAATTTAAAGAAGGTTTCGTTTTGGTAACGTGACAGGTGTGAATATTCTTGTTCCTTCGGTTGAGAGAGTGAACATAACCTTTAGAGGACTCACTATTGTCACCAATAATGAAGGTGTTTTGAGATTTTATGCCACTTCTTAATTTAGGATATTATCATTATTTTGCTTAATTAATTGGAAACATGTTACAAGTTATCAAGACTCTAGGCCCATAGGATAGTAAAGAACAATACTGACTTACCATGTTGCAGTACCACCATTTATTTTAAGGTTGGTTTGTGCTAATTATATCCGGTTAGTCAACCAGTTGTTTGTCAGATTATATCAGAAGTTACTGAAATAATGGCATCGCACATCAAATCATACTACTGTACTGTATTTCAAATTTACTGGGGAAGTAACTAGGCCTATTACAACGTAAGGACTGTGAATATATTTGTCAAATGATTATAAGTGTTGTAAGGTTAGATATTTTACATTTGGAGGAACATTTGTATACCTGGATAACTATAAACATACTATATTAAACCGCCAAGTGGGGAGGTCATAAAAGAGAAATTCCTGCGTAGTGGGGAATCATTTTCAGTAAAATTGTTCTTTAACCCTCTACTGCATACTATTGCCATTAGGCAACAAATAACTTTTCACCTGTGTAAATGGATAAATATTATAGACAGAGGTAGTTTTACGGCACACCTTCAACTGTACAGTCAATTAAACATATATCCCAGGTTTTTTTTTACATAACATAAGACAAAACAGCCAAAGGTACTCCTTCCACCCCATCAACATCCACGCGAACAAACCACCGTTTACTTTACGTGGGCCCTCGCCATCACATTACCACAGGCTTCAGGAGTACCTCTGGCTCAACCTCAAAGACATTACCGACCTACGGTCGTGCAAGTATACTTGCGCCTAGCAATACGTACCCATGGCCAGTAGGCAGTAATGTTCGGTCTTTGAATGTTAAAAGCTTAGCGTAAAATCATGAAAACTCGTGTGTGTGTATATATATATATATATATATTTATATTCCAATATGGCAATTCACATCACATACGAGTGTTAAGCTATTAGGCCCAGTTAAGAATTGCTGGTATATCTAAACAACTGAGCGTATGCTGAACATTAAAGCTTGAAATTGTCTTCACCAAACGGAAACGAAAAATAATTAATGCAGTAGGGGGTTAAAAAAGAAATCGTTTTTGCCAACCCACACCCGCTTAAATAACATATTATGTTAAACTTAGCATAAAATTATATGTTGCATTGTAAATTGCATTATTATTTACAATTAAAATGATTTTTCAAATCATCCAGTGTCAGTGCAAAATTTGCACATGTGCCATTTCATACTTACTCCGATCTGGAGTATTATTTTTGTTGCTTAATTAATTCATCGTTGAAATGCCCAACACACAAATGAAAAATTATCAAATACTCCAAATAATAGACATTCACTCAAATATGACATTTTCCTGAAATAAAATAGAAAAATGTACTCGCCACATAGGCCTGTAACTTGCCATTTAAGAGGGCAGCGAGTAATCCACGAGTTCATTCGTCACAATTTTGTCACCACATTACACAAAATTACACTACACTGTTCAACACTATTTGCACTAATTATTTACACTCAATAGCTATAACAAATGACTGAAGAAAATATTGAAAGATCTATTTCAGGATGGTCACTGATAGTTGCCGGCACAAGATTGTACAGCGGTCACTGAGTGTAGACTACGAGCTTCTCAACTTCCCTGAGCATGAAACCTGAGACTCTCTGGCATATGTGCAATGCTGATACCTCAGCTGTATGGTATAGCCTGAAGCAAGGAGAGGGGCAATATAGAGTGTCCCGCCGCTGGCTTTTCGCCACGCAAACAAGGCATCTCTTATTTGCGTGCAGTCACAAGGCTGCGTTAGGGGTAGCGTTCGCTTACTTTTGAAATGGTTTCTGCACAATTTGAATACGAAACCCCAGCTGAGTGAATTTACCGCCGTGTTTCTTGTATATCACGAAAGCATTGAACACTTATGTCCAGTAGGTGTCTAAAAATGTTGTGGTAATACTTCTTCATTCTTTTTCTCGCCGTACTGTATGGCACAATACATTGGTACAGCAAGTCCACCCCTCCCATTGAGTCATTGTACTCAATACATACGACCAGCATCTCTTTGGTTTCTCCTTTCTTTTTTAGAACAGTGCGCATTTCGGCATCATGAATACTACTCAGCATGCAGACATCTCTCTTGTCTTTCCACTTCATGGCCACGAGTTTGTTTCTATAGGCAAAATCCATCTCCCCTTTTTTTCAACTTTTTCCTCATGACGTCCTTCGGAAAGTTTTTTCTGTTAGATTTTACAGTACCGGCAGCGTCTGTCTGAAACTCAGTGAGCTGATCGAACAGTTCCAGGCTACTATAATAATAATAATAATAATAATAATAATAATAATAATAATAATAATAATAATAATAATAATAATAATAATTGTTACGGAGATATCCGTGGTAGGTAGAGGTGAAAGAAGGTGCGGGTGTGAATGGGTTTCAAGCTACGAAATTAACGTGCAATGTACAATTAATTTAAAATTTAACTAGGTTATATTTTCTTTTCAAAAACAAGAGATAACAATCATAACAGGTACAGAGTAGCAAAAATGTAGGTACAAGATTACTGGGTTCGGGCTCAGTGCCCTTACTTCATAACTCTTGGGCAATCAGCCCCGCCTTACTCCCAAAGAAAATTTTAGCCAAGGGGCAGAAAACCCCATTCATTCCCAGGAGCACTGGCTCCAAACATTACACATAAAGCCTGCACGAGGCATACAGAAACAAATTTCAAAGCGCGATCCGCTCTCAAAATTGTAAGCCTATCACAAGGCCACACCAAACTCTACCTTCAAGCTGTCCTCTAAGGACGTATTTACAGGGGTAAAATACCCAAACTACGGAGGTCTATTACATGAAAAGAAGGTTGATTACATGACCTCTAAAATAACAATTTGAGAGGAGGCGAACTTGCACTCCTAATACACCTTGTTTTTAAAACCTAATCTGGCTCTGGGCCACTAACGCAAGGGCTAATCCCATACTACAGAGGTGACTTAGAGAAGAACACTTTACATTACATAAACGAAGAATAGTTTGAGAAAATAAGTTCACCTCAAAACAAATGTGAGTGGGAGCTCGAGAGGGTTAGCACTCTCTATCCCAATATGTAGCTTTACAAGAAAAAGATGAAAAGAGTAATTACATTTTAGGAAAAAGGTTACATGATGGAAATGCTTCGAACCCGCCGCGAGTGTTAAACTGCCGACCTAGCAAGAAAAGAAGTTATTAATAGGCCATTACCTGGTGTTGAACGGCTGAAGAAGAAAGAGGCGCTTCCCGCCTCCTGCTATGTACTTAATACACTGAAAGATGGAACAGAAGTGGCCCGGAGACCCCAAAATCAGCAGTTTATATCCTCTCGCGGAAGATTCTAGGCGTTAGGGGAAAGAAAACACCCTCCCACAAAATCTTTATTGGCTAGGGAAAAGAAACCCCTACATAGAGGAAAAAGAAACACATAATTGGTGGAAAATTAATTAAGGAAATTCGGGGTTGGCTAGATCCAAAACAAGGGGAACAAGAGGGGTATACAGCCAACTTAAACAATAACAGAAAGAAATTTAACAAGAAACAAACTTTTGAAATAAAATTTTCTCCAACAAAATAGTTCTTTGACTCCGCACTAGGTCGCACTATTGTTGATCTTCAGTAGTGTCCTCTAGAAGAGAAAGTTCACACTTCTTACTTCAAGCGAAACAAAAACACATCAAAAGTGACACAGTTCAAAAACTCAAAATTTTCCACGTGGTGACATCTTCTGAGAAAGTAGAGAATTAATAGAATAGATAAGGTTCAACCTTCCTCCAGAAGAGGAGTTTCAACTGGCACAACTTTTAAATAAACAGAGTAGAGGTGTACCGCCCGGTACAATAATAATAATAATAATAATAATAATAATAATAATAATAATAATAATAATAATAATAATAATCTAGAGCTACGAGGTATCCCTTATTTAGAAGAGGTTCGGCTAGAGCAAACAACTTTCGAGGGCTTGGTATACTGAGAAATATTTACCCCACAAACCTCATTTACTAGCTCAGTTTCCTTGCCTGTGTACTACAGGATATTCCACACACATCCTGTTTTAGCCTCACACAATTTTCAAGATTCCATCCGGAAGCGAGCTTCTTCGGAATGTACATTTTCTACCCCAAGCAACCTTTCCAAAGGAGTAAAATTTAGTCAATTGATAGACGACCATCTGGCAAATAAGAAATTTTAAATTTTGATACAAGAATGTCTAAAAGTGGCTTCACTTTGCAGAGTTTCGGGGATACTTGCCGATCGTAAGCCTCGTTATCTGAGAAATGTTAAACATTTCAGGAGAAGGAAAAACGTTTCTTGGACAGGGTCTCGTAAAACACGGACGCAGCAAACAATCTATTACATCAAAAATAATGAGATAGCTTTGGCTTTTGAATTATACTCTGAAGAAAAAAGATCCCAAATAAAAGTTTTATTTCTTCCTTGTTAATAGGAACCCAATCCCTCTCCTTGCTTCTTTTCATTTTAGCTGTTCCTATACTAGCTTGTATTGACTGCTGAGCGTACAGATTAATTTGCTGTGCAATAAGTTCCCACAGTTCATGGTCAATGAAATGCTCATATTTTGTCTGGTTCTTTTTTATTAAAATGTTCGCCCTGAATTCCACTTTGCTATGTAGCTGGAAATCGGGCTCTCCTACATCCCCTTACATCCCAGTCACTAGGCAGAGTAGGAAGCAAATCGCTCTCACTTTCTGACTCGCTACTCTTATCGGAGCTCGAACTCGACACCTGTCCACGGCATCTAGGCAGCAGGCCTACTCCGACGGAAGCACTCGTGCCTGGATCATCTAATAGTGGGATAGTTTCACCATCACTATCTAAATTAGAATCACTCCAACTATCTTCCTCACTGAGTTCGAGAATATCCTGTATATCATCACTCGGAAGATCTACAATTCTTTTGGACATGTTCACAACAAATATGAAATGCTACATGTAGAATTAAAACAAGAACTGCTTAGATACATGAAGGTGAACAAATTTCTCTGAACATACGGAGAAAGTTTCAAACCTACCGCTTGTTTTGTAACAGATATAAAAAGTAAAGACTTTCCGCACTTCACATGATGTGCGCCCACCAACAGGCTTGCTCCGGCCGTGTCGCCTGAAGCGAGCACCACTCTACGGGTTAAGAAGAAAATTGGACTCTGACATTTTTGTAGTTTGCATTACCCACAACACGTTTTCCCCAAGTCATTCATATTCTGCTGAGAAAATGTGTCAGTCTGCTTGTTTTATATTATGTGCATGTACTTCGACACAAGTTCTTGCAGGTGCCATCTCAGCTCGCTGTATTGTTATCTTTTAGGCATTCTGATAACCAAATACAATATAGACTATCTTCTCACCACAAAAAATGGCAACAAAAGTTGCGCGATGTCCTTCGATAAACAAAATAAAATAGATCATCCCACTATTTGGCAGCCAGAACTATACGATCCAGGAAGCATGTGCATAATATACAGAATTGCCACATTTCCAGTGAATACTTACTGAATCAATGTGTGTGCTCTTTAACCCCTCAGTGTCGCAGCCATTTAAAGAGCTTCCTACCCCGCGGCCGGATGAGATTTCAACTACAAGCGACTGAACGACACTGATTCACTTAAAGCATTACTACAAGTGTAAGAGTAGCCCGATATTCACGAAATTTGGAATTCCTTATGATAGAAATATGTACATGCAGATAATTACATAATTGTTTCATATTTCCTTAGTAATTTAGTTTTGTGTAATAGTTTTCGAAGCACTCCTCGAGACAGAGACCTCGGTCACACTCCTGGCAGCAGTACACCGAAGGCTTCTTTTTGCCGTGTTTTGAACACGCGATACGTCTCTGAGGTTTGGATTTCTCACTCTTCAGTGATTATTTCCTGATAAAATGTCTTTCCTGCAACCTTAGAACTATATTATCTGATGCACGCAGGCCTTGAATATTTCGTTCCCCGCCCGAGTGAGCGTATTTTGTAAACAAACCTTCTATCAACTGAACTCGATAAAATAACTGCTCAATGTTTGTCCATGTGACTTGTCTGAATATTATTAGAGAATTTAGAAATCAGAATTCACTTTTGAAAACTTCCCTTTGACCTGTATAATTATCCATAGTCTCCTACACGAAATTTCCAAGTACTGGTTGCTCCTCATCGTCACTCTCATCAAATACCACTCCATCCACCAGAGCCGCATCATTTATTTCGTTATCACTGCTGCTAATACTGTCACTACTACTTCCGATTAAACTTTCATCTGAATTATACAATATTTAAAGCACGTTACTGTCAGTCAAACCACGCTGGAGCTAGCCATTGAGTGTGGCGCATCACATGGACGGATGGAGCTGCAGCGAGACTGAAAGCAGCAGGACGAAACTGAATAAGGGGAATAACATTTATGACGAAACAAACCAACTCGATACATATTTCAGATAAAAGGTCGAGATATTGTCTTTCAAACGAGACATATACCCTGCACAACTGGCTCTCGTATCGTATGACAGAAAGCAGGACTAACTGAGGCCTAAACAGAGCGCTCGTGGAAAGTTACGAAAATATTACAAGCTGAGAAATAAAGACAAATATAATAAATAAACCGCAGTCTTAATGTAAAATTAGAGCAAAGAACAACACGCGAAAAGACAAACTTTTTAGATCATCATTTCTTTATTTCATTCTGTGGGAAAGAATGAAGCAAACAGACTTTATAAAAGCAGATATTAGTGCTCAGACTTACTTGACAAATATTTATCCTTGCAAAAACAACTACATTTTAACGATTATCAATTCTTATTTACAACACTGATAAACCCGAAAATGTCTTCTTGGAAACAAAACAATTTGCATATCCATAACTCCGAAACTCTTCGCGCTATAGCCGTAAATGCGAAACCATGTATGGGTGTATACGACGTATAGAGGTCGCCGGCTACGGAAGAAACGAGTGTCTATACCACGTATAGAGGTCGGCGCTGAGGGGTTAAGTGTTATCTATGAAATGTAAACTCTTATAAGTGAATAATTATAAGTGATCCCTTATTACTTAAGGGTTCCACTTATCTATAAGTGCTGCGTCTGAATCCTGCCCCTAAAAGCTCTAAGTACACACCTGAGGTTTTAAAGAGTTGATTAAAATTTGTATCTGCTTTATTTTGTCTCTTAAATGTCCAATTTCATAGGAGTTTCACCAATCCGTTGTATTTTCAGGGCACTGTTCCAACATCTCTCGGAAGAATGAAGCCAATATTCAGCACTGAACTGGAGCAGATGTCAGCAGAGCATGTGAAGGACTTGGATGCTAAGTTTTATGGCATAACACGGAGGCAGCTAATGCAGCCTGAGTTTCAATTCGCAAAGAGCAACAACATTGCCAAGAATTTCAACAAAAAGAGAAAAATATCTGGAAAAAACTGGGTCTATGGGTTTTGCAAGCGAAACCACCTCACACTTCGCGCTCCTGAGAAGTGCAGTCTAGGTAGAGCCATAGGGTTCAATAAAGTCCAATGCTGGAGAATTTTTACTAATTTTAACAGAAGAGAAACATTTCCCTCCCTACAGAACATTCAACATGGACGAGAGTGCCATTTCCACTGTCCCTAACCGCATTCCAAAAGTTCTTTCACCAAAAGGAAAGCGGCATGTTGCAAAGGTTGTTTCAGCTGAAAGGGGTCAAACGGTGACAGTTGTGTGTTGCTTTTCGCCCACTGTTATTTTCATTCCTCCTGCCATCATCTTCCCCTTAAAGAGAATGAATGTTCAATTGTACCAAGACGCCATAGAAGGGACCCTGCCACTTATGTCAGACTTGGGCTACATGAATAAAGAACTCTTTCTCGACCGGTTGAAACACTTCAAAGAGTTTGTTAAACCAAGTGAAGAAGATCCTGTTCTGCTTATTATGGACAACTACATCTCGCACTGTAGTTTGGATGCAGTTATTTTCTGTAGGGACAAGTTCAATACATTACTCACACTTCCTCCACATGCTAGTCACACGCTGCAACCCCTTGACAAAGGATTTTTTGGACCCTTAAAATCAGCTTTTTCAACTGAATGTGACAAGTGGATGTTCAATCACCCTGGAAGAGCAATCACTCTGAAGGATCTTTCCTCTCTTTTCCATTCTGTCTATGAAAGAGTGGCAACACTTGTAAAAGCAAGTAATTCTTTCAAGGCTATGGGGATTTATCTATACAACCCAGATGTTTTCTCAAATGAAGATAAGGAAAGTGTCACCTTCAACTCTCCTCCCTCTTCCAAAAGCAACTCACGAAGAGAAGCGAGAGAGGAAAGGTAAAAAGTCTGAAGTTATGACGGGATCTTCATTTAAAAATTATTAATGGCTTCCACGTCAAAAGCGAGTGAGAAAGGAGGACAGAAATCCTGCAAGCCTACAGAAAAGAAAAGGCTTTTTGATGCTACAGCTTCCACAAGATGCACACCAATTGAGGACAGTATCTTCTACCCAGGATGTGTTGAAAAGTATGAAGAACCTTCAACTGAAGATTGGATTCAATGTAAAGACTGTAAACAGTGGTGGCATGATGCCTGTTCTAGCTATAAGGGTGCTGGCATGTTCAAATGTGACTCCTGTTAAATGCACACTCACAGAGGACCTATTGCGCACTCTTACAGGCATATGCCTTCAAGAGCGCGCATTTCTTATATTTTACATTTTATATAATTTCTAGTGTTTTACCATTTAAGTTGTGTTTTGCTAATATGTACTGTATGTAGTGCCCAGGATATCAGTAAATACCTCTGTGCAAACTATTTGTTATTTTGTGATTTCTTTTTCATGTTATGGTGGTCCTAACATTAAATGCGTATTCTTGAAGGAACCTACCCTTGATCCGGGAAATTGTTTCTTCGAGGAACGGATAATGCAGTATTTTTACCATGTGATTTAATTAGGATGCTCACGGGGCCACGTAATTTGGGTGAATAATATGGGAAAATGTAGTTTCCGGGAACGTATAATCGAGGTTCTACTGTACACCTCCTCGAAGAATGAGGGTGGCAAGAGGGTCAAGTAAAAAAATCCTAAAACTCTTCAAATAATGAGCGAGATTGAGGTGGAGGTAAAAAAACACGTATCTTATAATTCCTTGAAAAATAAGGAGAGGGTAAATTTTTTTTACAACTTCTCAATTTTTTTTTTTTTTTTTTTTTTTGCTAGTTGCCTTACGTCGCACCGACACAGATAGGTCTTATGGCGACGATGGGATAGGAAAGGGCTAGGAGTGGGAAGGAAGCGGCCGTGGCCTTAAGGTACAGCCCCAGCATTTGCCGGGTGTGAAAATGGGAAACCACGGAAAACCATTTTCAGGCATGCCGACAGTGGGGTTCGAACCTACTGTCTCCCGAATACTGGATACTGGCCGCACTTAAGCGACTGCAGCTATCGAGCTCGGTCTCAAAATCTTACACCTCCTTGAAGGATAAGAGCGGCGAGAGGGTAAAAAAAAAAAATCTTACAACTCCTTGAAGACTGAGGGCGCTAAGGGTGAAGAAAGTAAATCTCGCAAATGTAGCTCGTATATCGCATAGGCCTATGCAGTTGTAGGTTTATATATACAGGTTATGTAGCCTACCATACTACTGAATCTTCTTTATAAGTTTATACTAAGTTCTTATGAATTCCTTACATTGTCAGTAAAGCAGTCTACCTATGTATTGCTTGAATACCGCATATGAAGATGAACATGAACAGCAGTTAACTAATAACTTATCTATTTTTATATAGTTAACCTGTAAAAGATTAACCTTGAGTCACATAATCACATGTACTAACTCAACAAATGGTTGCCATGCATTTGCAAACAAAATATCAAAAACTTAAATATTGCTGTAGTGGTCATTCATAACACACTCGATTAAAATATCCAATAGTAATCTTCTAAATAATCCAAAATAATGCAACTGAAATACAAATTATATGAAAAACACACTAGGTGAACCGTTGGCATTCTTTTAAAATGCAGCCATAGCCATAGAAGACCCATCAGTTGTCAGTTGCGAGAATCTAGTATGGATGCCTGCGTAGCATGTAAAACAAGAGATCTCGCCACCATTAAACAATTAACTAAAATGACTCTCAGGGAAGTTTTTGACAGACTAACACTTAACAGTCTTAATTTTAAGGTGAAATAGTCTCATTTAAGGCAAGAAACAAGATCCCTGTCCTCTCAAAAAGTCCTGAGAGACGAAAGTTTGAAAGCTATGACAAGTTAACATGAGAGACCTCCTTCATAAACTACTACTCACAATAAAAAGGCATCAGAGTTGAAACAAACATGAGTATACCCAAGATATGCTATCTAAAACAACAACAACAACAACAACAACAACAACAACAACAACCATCACATTCAGGTTAGCATCACAGACATGTGCATGACTAAGTTAAGAATGGTTATAGAATGATATATTCAACAGTCCTATGTACTAGAGGAATAAAACAATTATACCTAGTTTGGAAAGTGATAACAATGAAGTATTCACGGCAAGAGACAGCTCTATTGGGAGTTCTGGAGGAACAACGGATGTCAGGATAAGTGCACATTCCAAGAAGAGCTTGTAACGATTGCGGGTTGGATCTTCTGAACCTGAAACAAAAATAAATGTAGATTGACTCTTTTTCACACGTTACTGAAGTCTAAATCATCTATCATTTTAACGTATATAAAATTTCTATGACACACAACCATTTTGCAGCTCTCAACTAACCAATCGTAACAAATGAGGTGTCAAAAGAAAGAGAATTTCCTGGAACAGTGACAAATTGCATTTTCACTTTATAAATATTGATTTGTTCAAAACGCATCTCATTTTCGCTGAAGTTAGCACCATCTTTGCCATGGAAAATGTAAAGTTGTGCAAGTGTTACTTCCTCTGCTGTCTATTGCTTGCCATGGAACTATAGGTTATCATTGATTTGTCAATACCAAATTTGCTCATCATTGTTCATTATTGGTATGATTTTCATCCCATTAAATTTGCCTATGCTATGACCATTAATAAATCACAAGGTCGAACATTGCAGAGAGCAAGATTGTAATTGCCCAATCCCATGTGTAACTTTCTCTACAGTAAAAGTTTTTTTTTTCCCCTCCAATATTTTATATTTTACCAAGGAAAATGAAAAACAAACTCTCAAGGAATACTGTATCATTACTCGCGAAGTTGTCTTAAAGGAAGTGTTCTAAAGAAGTTTTCAGAAGAACTTTTGTAAATAGTATTGAATAAATTTTTGTAAAAAATTGTTTTAAGTAAATTATAATGTAAATGTCCGACTCCACGGCTGAATGGTTAGCAGGCTGGCCTTTGGTCACAGGGGTCCTGGGTTCGATTCCCAGGCGGGTCGGGAATTTTAACCATCATTGGTTAATTCCGCTGCCACGGGGGCTGGGTGTATGTATCATCATTTCATCCTCATCATGACAAGCAGGTCGCCTACGGGTGTCAAATCAAAAGACCCGCACCTGGCGAGCCGAACTTGTCCTCGGACACTCCCTGCACTAAAAGCCATATGCCAAATCAAAATAATGTAAATATTTTTTGTGAAAAATACATTTTTGTTAAATATCAATTGTATTGCATTTCATTTATATTCAGTACGTAAATTGAAAGCAAGTTTATGTAATTTTTCTACAAATAAACATGTTTCGGTAACATCTTTTACCTTTCATACATAAGTGGGAGAAAGGGGTGTTGGGTTTCCACATGCGAGAGTTTTCACACAGGTTCACTAGTCTGCCTAAATTCATAAAACAATGAGTTAACTTACCCTTGATCCACACGTAACTAGCAGCAGCAATTGCAAATACCAGCAAGAACATTATGAATCCAAAGGTTTCCAAGTTGTTTGCAGTCACACGCTTTACCCCAAATAGAATGGTCCTCAGCAGTTTGCCTTGGGATGTATTGAATCCTGTGCGTAACACATAGGCTACACAGCCATTGTCTTGGGCTGAAAACATCAACAAGTGATACAGTACAGGTAAGATTTTAACGGTCAAAAATTAACTTTAGAAAACAAAGAATAATAAAAATGAATGATATTAAGAAAGTCATTAGAGACCAGAAATTCTTGGGATGCAAGGTATGTTTCTACATGTAATCTGAACTGCTTAATTCAAAGTACCGAGTAGGTCCTGTAAGTGGAAATTGTTTTTAAATTCAACACTGTCGATAAACTACTATATTCTCGCGTAATAATTGTTGTATTATAGACCTCCACATCTTTTACTGCTGACGCGAATGGTTTGATGTCAGCATCACAGGCAAGGGTTTCTTTTGTTTCAGTCATCGTTGCCATCAATACCGTACTGTAATCGGCCGCTCCAGTCCAAAATGTTGTTCTACTGACTGGAGGCAGCTTCCGAAAAGCGAGCGAAAGTAACCTACGACTGAAGTTTGTGTATGCTTGTTCTATATGGCACGTTACAGAAATGGAAGTTGTGCCAAGCAAATACGCACCGATTCATTGTTCTGTTCAAACTTTAAAAGGAAAACTTTTGAGACAAGATACTGTAGAAATTTTAAGTTCTGTGTCAACTAATCTTTCTTTTTCTTTTTATTGTATAATTTTGTGTTTAAAATGACCAAAAGACATTTTTCGCCGAAGACACTCAGCGAAAAACTAAAAATTAAGAGAAGTAGGTAAGGGGAAAAAAGAGAAAAACAGAAATTGCTAAGGAATTTAGCACTTCACTCTCCACATTCTGACATACCATATTTCTTGCGTATACCCCCCCCCCCTATTTCCCCCCACTTTTACAGCCAAAAAAGTAAGTTGGGGGGGGGGGGGGTCCAAAATGCGATAATCTCAAATTTTGGGCAGTGAATACTTGAATTCTAGGCTATGAAGAACTATAAATTGTACATGTAAATATTCTATGCCATTCTTTAACAAACTTACGAATGTATTTGAGTTATACTGGCTATTTTCGTTGGAAGGCAGTATTTCTAAATGTAAAAAGACTATAAAGGGCGAACATGATTTTCCACTTACATATAAAGTAAATAGTCAGTTTCAGTTACTCATATCATGTCATTCATTTCATCTCATTAATTCCTCTGATGAGGATGAAGTCAGGAAGGGCATATAGTCGTAAATATTTGCTATGAAGATTCGTCTCACCTCATACTCTACCACGTAGAGAAAAGGGATAAGGGTATCATATTATATTATGCAATATTGATACAAAATAACTTAATGGCCAGTCATTTGTCTATCAGTTGAACAGCAGGCCTACCAAACAGTAAATATGAGTAAATTTGATCACTGCTTTCATTTGAATTATTGTCTTGCGCCACCAACTTCCCTGCTACTGGTATATCGTCATTCCAAGTGACGTCATCTTCACTGCCATTATGTCAGAAATGCACCGCAGTTGAGAGCATTCAAGGTCCTGTCTTTTTGAACCTTTTAAAAATAGTTTCATTTCCGACTACAGAGTCCAAACAGTGTGAATCTATTTCCAAATGGTTTCTGGAGATGGTCTCTGATATTCCCAGTTGGTGTATGAGTAGCACAAGCTACTCATTCCGAATAAAGCTGTGCTGTAGAAAGCGTGCCAAGCCACCAGCTGATAAAGTAGCATATGTTACAAGTTGTACTTCTGAATGTAATACATAGTGACTGGAAGCATTCTTTTGATAACCATGGCTGTTGAAACCCAGACCCTTATTTTTAAGTATATTTCATGCTTGTTCTCTACATTTATCACATAGAGATTTACCTAAACAGCTGTAAATGAGATAAGAGAGACAGCATTGTTTAGGTTAGGTATGGTATTGCCCAGATAGTGCCAAACGTTCCATGACAGAGAGAATAAAAATTAATAACAGGAAAGTTTGTCACATTTATGGATATCTACAGGTGTGGTGATAATGTGTTTTATTATCGTAATGTTTAATTTCTTACGTTCATTGTCCATTCTTTATTAATGCCTACTCTAATATGTTTTGTTTGGTGCCTCCGAAAACCGTTAAAATTGGGAAAATAAAATGAATATTATTATTGTTATTTGTTAGGTACACTGGCGAGTAAAACAAAAGTTATGATTGGATGGTTTTTATGAAGTTTTAAACTTACTTCTATCCAAAAAATAAAACTGGCCTGAGTTATGAGATATTAAACGATCACTTTGTTAATGATCCTGCCTGCTATATTATTAGCAATAACCGTGAAGATTGCTTAACTACAGTAAACTCATTTCCTCATCCTGAGGTGGTGCAGCTCTTTTTAGACACCCCCCCCCCCCTTCATGGAGGGTTATTACATGTACCATTTTTACCGCAACCAAGCTCGATAGCTGCAGTCGCTTAAGTGCGGCCAGTATCCAGTATTCGGGAGATAGTAGGTTCGAACCCCACTGTCGGCAGCCCTGAAAATGGTTTTCCGTGGTTTCCCATTTTCACACCAGGCAAATGCTGGGGCTGTACCTGAATTTTTTTTGCTAGGGTTTTTACGTCGCACCGACACAGATAGGTCTTATGGTGACGATGGGATAGAAATGGCCTAGGAGTTGGAAGGAAGCGGCCGTGGCCTTATTTGAGGTACAGCCCCAGCATTTGCCTGGTGTGAAAATGGGAAACCACGGAAAACCATCTTCAGGGCTGCCGATAGTGGGATTCGAACCTACTATCTCCCGGATGCAAGCTCACAGCTGCGCGCCTCTACGCGCACAGTCAACTCGCCCGGTGTGTACCTTAATTAAGGCCACGGCCGCTTCCTTACCACTCCTAGCCCTTTCCTGTCCCATCGTCGCCGTAAGACCTATCTGTTACATAAAATCAGCTTCATGGTCCGTATCGCACTTCAATAGATTCACAATTAAGTATTTATTTATTTTCCACCTAGTCGATACAATGATTGCTTAAGGCAATTTTTAATGGTCAAAAGTGGTACATGTTTCGTATATTATCAACATCTTCAGCCACATAACACTGTTTAGATGAAAAATATATAAAATTGACAAAGTAATGCTAAAGCATGTACCACTTTTGACCATTAAAAATTGCCTTAAACAATCATTGTATCGACTAGGTGGAAAATAAATAAATACTTAATTGTGAAGACCTATCTGTGTCGGTGCGACGTAAAACAACTAGCAAAAAAAAAAAAAATACCACACATCAACCTTCCTGCCATTTGTAAATCTCTGGCAGTACGGTACCGGGAATCATCTCAAGACTCCCGAGAATGGCAGCTAATTGTGCTAACCATTACGCTGGCAGACATGACTGATGCATGCTTGCAATGCACGGGTCAGACACGAAACGATTCACCTATTTGTGCAACGTCATCAGAGCTGCAGTAGACGTACACTATTGAGGCGGACATTTCTAAACTACGAAACGCAGATTTACTGCACGACTATGACATGTTTTCATTGCATGGATTGTACGGGCAAAACTATTCACAAATTTGTGCGATGTCATCAGTGCTGCAATGAAGCAGGATCGTTGTCCTCCTCTGACGAACTACGTTGGGGTCTTTCATGCAACATTAAAAAAAAAATATATTGTCTCAAATCGCCGGGGGGCGTGTGTGTCCTAATATGCGAGGGTGTCTAATACACGAGTAAACACAGTATTTAAAACATTGAGAGAATACTGAAGCACAAACTGTGCAAGGACAGTATTCAGATAAATGAATGAGGATTTGATTTGCTATGCATTTGGATTTGGAGGATGAACCGTTGGACTGGTTTAGGTTTGTCTGAAGTAACATTACACCCAACGGTATAGCTTTAAAAGGTAAAGTAAATGAGGTGGCACTGAGGCTAGAGCTAGAATAGCAGTGTTCAAATGGATGGTCACAGAGTTTCAAAGAGTGACGTAACATGTCAAGCATTGGCAAGAAAATGCAGCATACACTGTATACTTGTATACGCTGAAGGGCAATTTTAGTGAGGATGAAACTGCATTATTCTTCGATGTAGAACCTACGGCTTTTGCTTTCAGAAGGCGTAAGTGTCATGATGGGAAGTTGTATAAAAATAGGATTACTGTCCTACTGATGGAAGTGAAAAATCAACTCTTCTCATGATTAGAAAATTTGAAAATCTGTGGTGTTTTAAAAACTCAGCATTTTCTGTGCACTTGCAAGACATCAAAAAATGCCTGGATTATGTAAGGACTGGCTGATCAGTTTGGAAAGGAAAATGGCCTGCCAATACGGAAACATTCTTCGTCAATTAGACTGGTGTGCTGCACATAAACACAAGCTCACTTTAAATAATGGATCTGCTTTCAAATATGACTGGCTATGTCTAGCCTCTTGACCAAGGAATCATTTCTTTATCTAAACGTACATCCAGAAAAATCAGGTGTGGTTCCTTCTGCGAAAAATCTTAAGAAATATTCCATGAACAAAAATAAAAAATGGAACAGCCAAAAGACAGTATTCTTCCAAGGCACACAGTGAAAAAACCCACAAAATGTTTCCAGTCATCTGACCGGGTCAGGAATGGAATGAATGAAGCTCCCATCTAGCAGCGAGGATAGGAATCGTGCCAGCTGTCGTAGCCTGTCGCACTTTTCTGGAGCAATGATTAATGACTGACAGATGAAATTATATTGGAGTGTGCTGCTGGAATGTAAAACGACAGTGAAAACCAGAGTACCCAGAGAAAAACCTGTCCCGCCTCTGCTTTGTCCAGCACAAATCTCAGATGGAGTGACCGGGATTTGAACTACGGAACCCAGCGGTGAGAGGCGTGCTGCCGCCTGAACCATGGAGGCTTACAATTCCTCTTTCTATAAATTAATATTTATTCCAATCTGCCCCCTAGAAATAAAAATATTTTCATATTAGACTTAACAGTGTTCACGTTTGAAAGAACATAGCACGTGCCATAGAACTATAGAACGACACTCCCAGCTCCACCCCTACCCCCACAACAGCAACTCTCCCTACCCCTCTGCTCACTCCCCTCACAACAGCAGACACAAGCCTACGGCGAACACGAAGTAGTACAAGGCAAGCTCTCAGATCGAACGCACCTCAGCCACAATAACAATAGTAAGTACACATTCACATCAACACACACCCTCATGCATTCCTTCAATTTACAATTCATTACTTACACTTTATTTTATCTTTTACAGATAACTATAACACCAGCACACAGGTACAGATGAGGAAGGAGCTTCCACCATAAATTAATATTAAACAACTCATGAATGACCAGGACCACATCATCTGCTTTTAACTTAAAGAACAAGACTCCACTTACAGCAGAGCTGCACATACCTACCTCTATCAACATAACCGGATCTTGTTAACAACGGAAGTGTTTTATTATATGTACACATGAAGACATCTTTTAGCAAATAACAGGACATTGTAAGAGACCCACATCATTACCTACGATCACAAGCACCAATTGATGTACAACTATGGAGAAAAACTCAAACACGGGAGTCAAATGAAGACATACGCAAGACACGCATATACAAACCTATGAAGTGTTTTTACACATGTTATTTTAATATATTTTAATGCATTCAGTGTATTTTAATGTGTTTATTGTATTTGTACATAAGACTTAGATTTAAGCATTAGAATAGGTTGCATAGTCAAATTCCAAGTCTTAAAGAAGACAGTTTTATACCCACGAACCCTGAATGATAACACATTCAGTTTATATTTAGCATGCCCAATTTGGACACATTCAGACATGTTTCCTCACAGCATCTCCCTTTAGACGAGAAATGTCAATTATTGCCTAACATATATGTTAAGGTACAAAACTATGTTCAGCTGCTGATGACCAGATAAGGTCGAAACCGGTACTGTAAGATAATTTTTTTTAAACGATAAACAGTATTGATAAGGTGGAAATCCTTTCTTATCTGTATACACAGAAGATTCATCTCGCTTCATATCCGACCCTGTAGAGAAACTGGACAAGGTTGGGTGCACACTCAATACTACATGTAAAAGAGGTTCGTGTTCATTATGGTAAGTGAAATGAAATTGATTTCAATCCCCATGTAAACGTAGTAATTACTCGTAACATTGAAAATTATAGAAGTAGATAAAGCAAAAAAGAGAAAACTGAACACTTAAGGAATTCGCTATTCGTGGAATTGCTGTCATATGGCATGCTATTTTTCTTTAGTCATCAGGAGCTGTTTTATAAAACGTGGCCTTAGCCCTGGAAACACACAAGATATGAGTGTAACGATGATGATTATGATGAATGGGAGAAACTGAAGGAAATATCCATAGTTAAACTGGATTTACAGGAGCATGTCAGCAACAGGTTCGAATCAACCTGAGGATCAGCTAAAACCCAAAGATACTGCTGCAGAAAATGAAGAACAGGAAGACAGACTAATTCTGCTGCCAAGGAAAGAAGCTCTTGCCACATTATCTGTGCTGGACTCTGTTGTCAGAGCTAGTGACGCTGATGATACAGTAATTAAAGCAATGGACCGATTTAAAAAGTTCATAGTAAGTGTGTAGAGGCAGAAACTGACACAGCCTCTTATTAGTCAGTAGGCCTGATGGATTTAGTGCGGATACTGCTTGTCTTGATTAAATCAACAATAACTTATTTTCATGGTGACTTTCAAGTTTTATTTTACAGTTTGTTGATAACTGACAACTTTGTTAGTATGTCAGTGCAATACTAACAATTTTTAGTGTATTTCCGTAGTCAAGTTACATACCCTGTTTCTAGATTAAACAGCTGCCTGCTATTGACACTGTCGGCTTCTGTGAGGGTGTGAGAGTCGAGATCAAAGACCAAGATTTGAACTGCGTTAAGGTGATTCGTGCTAACATTGCTAGCAAATAGCTTTCTATGTACATTGGATTATCCACATTTTCTCCACGCAAATTATTTTATGGAAATGATTCATGGATGATATCTTTGCATGAATTTTAACCACCTAACACAACTACAGTAATTGCACTATTTCTATTATGTAGGAGTGTGCTGCATATGGCCAAGTGCCCAGTTTCCATTTGAAAAATTGTGGCATTGATCCAAAATCCAGTTGTTAGATTAAAGGTAGACACATTATCTACTTTTGGTAGTTTTTGACATTTAACACAAAGTAAAACCACTTTAATTCAAAGTGCTTGCGAATTAACAATTGGATTTCTAATTGCACAATTTCTAATCGACTGTGAAATCTGAATCTGCAATTTCTCTCGCAGATCACATAATGAAACAAAATTATTTTACCTGAACACAAACAACAGGGCATTGCTTAACAAGAAATAAAACTGCCGCATGATGCAGTATAAACAATCCCGTTTTAATAATGGAGTTGGTAACAAATAAATGCAATAAAATTGAGGTTAAGTTATATTACAGTACTATACTTCAATTACGCGTGTACAATTGTCAATGTAACACAGCCTGACAAAAGGGTCGAAAGTGGTGACAATACAGGCAAACTTTTAAAACTTCCGTGCAAGATAGAAATGAGACTATCGTGATAACTTACGCGATTCCCACTTTATGTATGTCGACAAGTGACTGAAGAAACCAGAACCCCTTAGACCAGAAGAGAGTACATCCACAACAGCCAGAGGCAATCGCTGACAATCGGCAAGCAAGGGTGCAATACAATGAAACCTCAATTCTCCGTTTTTCGAGGGACCATGAAAAAAAATGTAAAACGCGGGAAAATGGAAAATTCAGGAATGAATGAAAACTATCAACAATTTGACTACACATCACCAAAAATGAAATAAGTATAATTATTATCTTACAAACACTCCTAAACCAAACCAAACCAAACTACAGCCCTAATGGGTCTTTGCCTGCCAAGCGATCGCTGCTCAGCCCGAAAGCCTGGAGATTACGATGTGACGCATGGTCAGTGACGAATCCTCTTGGCTGTTCCTGGCTCTCTAGACCGGGGCTGCCATCTCACTATTAGATAGCTCCTCAAAGGTAATCACGTAGGCTGAGTGGACTTGGAATCAGCCCTTATATCCAGGTAAAAATGCCTGACTTGACTAGGAATCCAACCCGGGCCCTCAGCACGACAAGCAGGCAAGTTACACCACGGTACAGGCTTCAAACATTAGAGCTACGTGAGGTAAAAATCTCTATACTTTATAATCAGTTTTACCGGGGAAACTTTGTTAGTTTCCCATGAAAACTTCTTTCAGTTCAGTAACTTTGATCAGCCAAATTCTTCGAAAAATGTAATAACGCCAAGCCAAACAACAATTGACCACAAATAGTTTTTATTTTTCTAATCTAATAAAATAAAGCATATTAGATACAAAAGCGCCATTATAATTTGGTCACCGGTATACTGTTCCAAACCTTAGTTTCTGGAAATCTTGTACCGCTACAGCATAAATTAGGCCTACATCGACTTTTAAAGGTTATGTTGAACTCAAGAATATGGAATCGAATGTAAGTACCGATTCTCAAACGTTCTTAAATGCATTATATACAATTATGGCCTTCACTAATCACAATCAAATTGGAAAAAGAAGAAATATAATTTCAGAAATTATGATTATTCATGACCTTTAGCTTCACTGGAAAGTGCGCTTCCTGCACAAGTCAATACGAGTGGGAAATGATACAAACTTTTAAAATGATGATGATGCTTGTTGTTTTAAGGGGCCTAACATCGAAGGTCATCGGCCCCGATACAAACTTTTAAAATACGACATGCGCAAATAAAACAACTGCAGTTTTTATGAGATTTTAACGTAAAAACATAAAGTTCCTAGTCTTATATTAGAACCAGAGAGTTCTCTTAGCCTCTCTCACCTCAATCCTCCAATTTTCAACCTACTCACTGTGCCCCTGTTAAGCCAAGCAACCCAGTGGAAGGCTGGGTAACCAACCCCAGCGGGAAACTGGGTAGGTGAGCCAATGGATTTGGGGGCAGTGGAAGTTAACGGGAAACCACCACTGTACTTTTCCCTCGACAACCCCACGATGGCTTTGCTTAATTCCAAATGTTCCGGAGTAAGTCCCCTAGTCGGATCTCCGGGGGAGACAGGATAAAGAGAAGCCCCTATTTCAATCCGTCAAAGTAAATTCTCTATGAAAGTTATTAGAAGGATTGCAACATGGAACGTTCGTGGTGCCCTACAGCCCGGGAAACTTGCAATAATAGAAAGAGAAATGAGTTCACATGATGTGGATATCCTTGGCCTTAGTGACACTTATTGGAAAGAACATGGACATTTTGTAACTCATGGAAGGAATACTGTATATGAGTCGAAATGGTGTTGCAATTGTTCTTCCTGAAAAACTGAACAATAATCTCCTAGGCTATGAACCCATCAGTGATAGAATCATTACCATCAAACTGAATGCTTTCCTTTGTAGGATTAATATTATTCAGGTCTATGCTCCCACAGCCATAACATCAGATGCTGAAATAGAAGAGTTCTATGAGCTATTAGAACATACCATCAATCTGTTTGCAAATAGGGAAATAGTAATAAACCAACGTGACTTCAATGCTAAGATTGGGGACACTACTGGAGACACTGACATCAGATCTGCAATTGGTCGTTATGGCCTAGGTGAAAGGAATGAACAAGGAAAACAGCTACTGGAGTTTTGTGTTGGCAATGGCATGGTAGCTTGCAACACCAGCTTCCAATATCACCCAAGGCGTCTGTACACTTGGATACCGCCTGGTGATAAGAGTCAGGAATCGGATCGATTTCATCTTGGTGAGAATGTCGGAAGACATCTGTTCTAGATTGTAAGATCTTTCCTGGAGCGGAATTTGGCAGTGACCATAATCTGTTGTCCACGAAAATACGGCTAAAACTAGAAGTCACCAAGAAGATAAGAGCAAGACAGTTTAGACTCACTAACCAGGAATCTCTTGTACGCTTCAGGTAACTTATACGGCCAAAGCTCCCAGATTTGCTACTACAGGAAGAACAATCACCTTGTCAAACGTGGGACAGAATAAAAAAGATTGTCTCCTCATCTCTCCCAGAGCCAGCTAGGAAGACACCGAGTGCAGAATCTAATCTCCTAGGTAACATATCCACATCTATTAACTTCTCATGATCCCACCACCAAAGCCAGTTAATGCATACAGCTTCATCGAGTTCATTCCTAAACTGGCCTTTATCTCCTCAGAGTACGCTCCTTCCATTGTTCCCACCTGCTTGTACAAGAGATCATTTTTGCTAGTTTCATGTATCTTACTTTTGAATAAAACATCCCAAGTCTACTCAGCTTCCACTCCCGTACAATAAAACCAGTGTAAAAATAGCTTCGTCTGTGAGCAGAGTTGTTACCTGGGAGAATTCACATCCTGAATACTTGAAATGATCTACCTGTTCCTGTTTTGTATTCCCAACCAGACATTAAATTCTCTACTTACATCATTTTAGTCTAGGAAATGCTAATTTCATGTCATACTAGCTGCACCTATTTGCACGTTCCAAGGTATAAAACAGCAGGCTTTCAGCAGTCAGCCATTAAGACCAAGTCATCAGCACAGGCCAGGCTGCTTACTATATTTCCACCTAAAATGAATCTCTATCTCTCCCTGCCACTTTATACATTTCAGCAGATGTTCCATGTAAACTATGAACAACAAAGGTGAAAGATTACAGCCTTATCTAACCCCTGCAAGTACACTGAACCTGACGCAAGTCTGATAATAGGTATAACTTTAAAACAATATTCTCTCACCCATGGGAGAATAACGAAGATAATTGAGCTCGAATAATAATAATAATTATTATTAATATTTTACAATTATTATTATTGTATGTATAGCTGTGAAGTGTTACATCCATTTAGTATTAGAATTATTATTACATCATGTGTACATACAATATGATAGCATTGTTTTTGAGGTTATGTCATGAAACAGGCACTGTATATAGACATTTATATCAGTTCAGTTAATGTAAATACCTGTAAATTAATATTATAATTTATTCTTACCTGTATATATAAATTGTAATCCATAATTGTGAAACACACTGTAACTTCCAGAATGGTAATAAGCACTAGAATCATTGATAATATTCTGTACAGTATAATCTATGTATTACGCACTCTAGAATTTTCACAAAGATATATTTTGTAATGTAACTTTCTAGAAGCCTGGCCAGGCACATATATAAGGAGATGGTCTTGATGGGAATGACGAGTTTCGAAAGTTAGTTATTATTTGGAAGTTATTGGTTGACGAGTTATGGTATAGCAAGAATATACTTGTCACTTTGTGACATGCGGTAAACACAGTCGCCATATTGAAGAGATCGGCAGTTGTTTGTTTTAAATGGCAGTTTGTGAAGTGAGTGTCTTGTGACAGCAGTGGTCAAGGTTATGTGTGTGTTTAATTTGTAAATACATGTAAATAAAATAATTGTACCAACCGACAGCATCTCGTGCGTTTTTGTGAGTACATTAAACCAAGAACTCATTTTATCACCATTCCTCACTGTAGCCCAAATGCATTTGACTGCTTTTTAATAATCTACCCCTAAATCCCATAATCCCTCAGTATGTCTAACATCTTTTCCATTGCCTTATATAAGTCTGAATGGTTTGACACAGCGGCTAGCCAGTTCCAGTCCCAGTGGTGAAAACATTTTCTCCATCAGAATGTTAGCCGGCAGGGTAGGAGGTGGTGGTATACAATTTCTAATTACTGAATGCCAAAAGCCTGGATTCAAATCCAAACGTCTCTGCAGTGTTCGTAAGAAGTGACATCATATGAACTGTAGATGGTGATTCGTCTGTTGGATGGCGGCATTAAGCCTTGAGCAGACTCCTTGCTATTTGATAGGAGTACGCTATGTGCAGACATCAGGTTTCACCATCTCCCTATCTCATCATCATCATCATCATCATCCCACATCCAGATGATTAAGTCGCCCATTGGCGTCAAATAGAAAAACCTGCACCAAGCAAGTTAAATATGTACTCTTAACACTCCCGGTACTAAAAGTCATATGATAAGTAAGTAAGTATTCATCACAAGGCAATTCATGGTAAATTACATTTCAAGCTGTACAATAAAAAGTGACAAATTTTACATCTACACAAATGAAGACCATAATTGTTTCGTAAGTCAGCCAAGCAACAGAGCATAGAGATCTTATAAAACCAAGCAGGTGGCTGTGCGGTTACGGTCGCACAGCTGTGAGCTTGCATTCGAGAGACAGTGGTTTCGAACCCCACTGTAGGCAGCACTGAAGATGGTTTTCCGTGGCTTCCCATTTTCACAACATGGAAATGTTGAGGCTGTGCCTTAATTAAGGCTATGGTCGCTTCCTTTCCACTCCTAGCCCTTTCCTACCCCATCATCGCCGTAAGACCTATCTGCGTTGGTGTGACGTAAAGGAAATTGTAAAAAAAAGAAAAAAAATCTTATAAATCTGTCCAAAAGAACTGAAATGGTCAATTAGGGAATTCACAACATGATATTGATTACAAAAGCTTAAATGCACTTCGAGTTTTAGAATCACCATTACGGGCCCTGGTTACTACTAGCAGCATAAGGGTATTAATTAGTAATTATTTCATTTTTAGTTATCAACAGTAACTCACTACCATACAGCTCCCAAACTTAAATTACCTCGTAATCCAGCAGAAGATTTGCTGGGTGGTGTGTGCTGGACAACTTTGGTACCACCAAAGAGAACATGGAGTTTTCCATCAGTTTCAATATCAAGAACATGATCTGGTTCCAGGCTTTCAACTGGTTCCTTCATCTGTGGCACTGATTCACCTGTAAGACAGAAGAGAGATTTTAAAATTATATTAACATCTGAGTTCCAAGAATATCACTTTGTATCTAATAAAGACCTCTTACTGCAGTTTATAGACCCCCCCCACATACACACAGTGGCCTCAACGTACAAAGGTGTCCCCTGAGGGGGAAAGTTAAGACCAAAGAGGTGCCCCAACTGCCGCAAGCAGAGTTGCGTACTGTCGTTTAGAAACAAATTAGACCTCTGGATTTCAGGCAACTAGTGAACTGTGATTAAATAAATAACTAAATAAATAAATAAATAAAGTGCAAGTCCTTTATCCATTGGATTACTGTACTGCATGCATTTTAGATGTCCTGTACTTGAACGGAAAGTACCCGATGCCCTTAAAACATCGTGGCTTATCGAACTTTCCTATGACGAGGAGAGTAAGTCTCTCACTTCTGTCTGCATTAGAAGTTTACAACACAGTACAGCGACTATCCTTGCACGATTTCCCGCTATGGTATCTCTCTCGTAATTGCCACGTTACAAAGTATTCTAAGAAACATTAATGCACGCAATCACCTTGATTCAAAGTTTAAACCTTTCAAATGCCATGGAAAAACCTATTTCCGAAAAAGTATTGAACAAACTGCATTTACAGTATTCAAATAATGAACATGGATAAATCACTGGCAAACATAACCTTACGCAACGAAAGAAAAAAAAACATAAGATTCAAAGACGAGGACAAATTATGCTGGCTCTGTTCTGCAAATGCTGTCTGCATTTTTTAGATGCATTGTACTTGCGCGGAAAGTGCCCGAAAAACATCGTAGCTTATCAAACTTTTCTATGACAAGGAAAGGAAGTGTCTCGCTTCTGTGTGCATTGCAACACAGTACAATGACCCCCCACCCTTGTACGATTTCCCGGCTGGCACTTCTCTCCTTTGAGCTTGGTATTAAAAATAAATGAACAATGCAGTTTTATTGGCATTGACAATATTGTTCGGTGCGTATGACCTGATTATATGCACGCTTTTTCGCCAACTGTCGGCATCGCCAGTGTTCACAATTAAGTCAATCTTATGTTAATTTTTAAGGACACTTCCTCTAAAGCATTACTTTGTCAATTTTATATATTTTTCATCTGAACAGTGTTATGTGGCTGAAGATGTTGATAATATACGAAACATGTACCACTTTTGACCATTAAAAATTGCCTTAAGCAATCATTGTATCGACTAGGTGGAAAATAAATAAATACTTAATTGTGAATCTATTGAAGTGCGATACGGACCATGAAGCTGATTTTATGTAATCGCCAGTGTTTGCGGATTCTACTTCTCCGCACATTGCCCGCTACGTGATATTGTGGCTTTCCTTAAAACGCTGAATACAAAAGAATTACGATTTTCCTCAAACTTAGCAAATATAACGCATACTGTAGACGCACCGGAGTAAAAGTACAGGAAACTCTCCCAGCAGGTTCCGGAAGACAGATTCTACATGACGTGGATTAATTTTGAATTTAAATTACTCTGAAAAGTACCAACTTTTTAAAATGTAAAGGCAGTTATGAATTAAAAGTCTGATTTTTGGTAATAGGGACCGACATTGTTCTTCGAATTACGAATTATCCGTATTTCGAATCAAACAATTTAAATAACATACAAAAGCGTACCTCATGTTTCTGGGAACGAGAACTTCTTTGAATTAGGCGGGATTTTGAATTAACCGATTTCGAATTATTGAGGTTCTACTGTATTTATTTTTTGTGGGAAGCCACTACAATTTCCCAAGAGCACTTATTTTTCTAATTTTACGTTTAGATTCTAAGTTAGAACCGAGCCAACAATTACATTTCACACAGTGCTGTGGTTTCTGTGAATCATTCCGATACTTGAGGGACAGTTAAATATGGACACTCGCGTAACATAATCAGTGAGTGGTTACCCCGCGCCGACCTTCAGGAAACGACAACCCATTGCTGTCTGCAAGGGATTGTGGTTCCATGGTTTGGTTGCTGCCTGTAAGGGATCGTGTTTCCATGGTATGGTTGCTGCCTATAAGGGATCGTGGTTCCATGGTTTGGTTGCTGCATACGAGGGATTGTGTTTCCATGGCTGGGTCGCTGTCCATCAAGGAGGATCTACGGAAACAACTTCACTGTAACCAGCACAATTGTAAGGTGAACCTTATGTGAATAAATTAATTCAATCTAAAGAATTTGGAACTCATTGTAGTTAGGACCTCTCTATGTACCCAGCTCCAGTTCTACACCCAGTGTGCCCTATGATTAAAATATTTTTACTGTCCAATACATCTAGTCGTGGCTTGTTAACAAATTTCCTAAAATAGTATGTACATTTAAACAAGTTTGCAGTGTTTATAACAAGGCTAAGGAAATAGTGAAATGTTAACTTTTAAGAATGAAAGTCCCTTAATTGCTCTGATTTCAGATGGCAGTAAAGTGAGGCGCAACACTATAGTTAGTCTTTCCACTGACACCTGCGAATGTAAATCAATGAGAAAATTAAAACTCACCCAGTTAGCACTCACACTGGGCGGAAAATACTAAAGAGTCACCAACCCAAATAACACAGATGCTAGTAAAATATCAAGCGATAACAACGGATTTGCGGGGGCCCGTGGAATGTAGCGAGGGGTAGAAGACAAAATACCAGTTCGATCAAGAATTAATAATTCACTTTGTCATGGGCAAAAAGTAGCCACGCACCTCCTTATGGGTCATCAAGGAAGATTGAAATTTGTCAATGGTTTACAACATGTTAGCACAACGGTAGGAAAATAAAGATAATGATCCAACAAAAGTAATATTTTGTGGGAAAAAATATGAAAGGAAAATAAAAAATGTCGATCAGTTAAAATGTGTCAAATCTATACTTTGAACTTTGTTAAGTGCTCACAATGTAACTAAATTTAAACATAATTAGCCAAAACATGTCAAGACATGATGGTCAATGGGGTAAAAATTTATTGAAGGATTTCCTTATATACGACATTCCTGTACTTTATTTTCTTATAATTTTCTTTACATCACACTGACACAGGAAGGTCTTATGGCTACGATGGGATAGGAAATGGCTATAAGTGGGAAGGAAGCGATCGTGGCTTTAAGGTGTGGTGTGAATATGGGAAACCACGGAAAATTATCTTCAGGGCTGCTGACAGTGGCGTTTGAATCCACTATCTCCTCAATGCACGAATGCATGCTCACAGCTGAGCGATCCTAACCGCACAGCCAACTTGCTTGTTAGGTTCAATTGTCAGGAGTCCATCAGTTGGAGCATGGGTGTTGATGATGATGATGCTTGTTGTTTTAAGGGGCCTAACATCGAAGGTCATCGGCCCCTAATGGAACGAAATGAATGACATGAGACATGAAGTTAAAATTTTAAAAAGTATCCACTGACTAGAATGGTGATGAGGAAAAATGAGGGTGAGATTAAAACAGTCAGTGGATCTAATACGCAATGCCTTATGTTCTATTAAAATAAGAGAAAGAACAGGAAATCGAAGGAATAAGGCATTGCCCAGTAATACAGATATTAACACAATTTACGTTAGACGTTCAAATAACACATTAAAATGCGCAACACAAACTAAAATGAAGTCAATGAGATAAAAGCGCAACTGACATAAACAACACTAGGACAAAGGACATCATCACACACGATAAAACAGACCGCTATCCCTCATAAAGCGGACGACGAGGTCTGCTGACTGCTCGTCATCGCGCAAGATAAGGGAGATAGTACTCGGAAGGTTAATACTACGGCGCAGATCGACCAGGTCCACACACTCCGTGAAAGACAGCTAGTGATGTGTACTTTGGCCAATCAGCATGTTTAAGAATCCATCGAGGGGGAGCCTCGACGGATTTATGTTTCAACAAAGTAAGAATAATGGGAAAATGGTCACTGTCACAGAGATCATCGTGTGCATTCCACCGAAACAGTGGAACCAACGTTCGGCTGCATAGACTTACGTCTATGCGAGAGTATGTGCCGTAACGTACACTAAAGTGAGTTGGTTCCCCTGTGTTCAAAATACATAAATCCAGATCTGTTACAAGTGTTTCCAGCTCTCTTCCTCGGGGACAAGGTGTCTCAGAGCCCCATATGGGGTGATGGGCGTTAAAATCTCCCAATAAGAGGAAGGGTGGTGGAAGCTGATCTATAAGATCAGCGACATCATTGATGTTCAGATTCTGGCCTGGTGGAAGATAAACATTACACACTGTTGCTATGACAGGCAGCGAGACGCTAACAGCTACAGCCTCAAGAGGGGTTCTTAATGGAACCTCTTCGCTGTAGCTATCAGAACGTACAAAAATGCCAACGCCTCCGCAAGCCCGGTGAGCATAGTATCGTTCTGTCGAGTATAGTTTGAAATGCCTCAAGACCGTATGATGACCAGGTCTGAAATTGGTCTCCTGAATACAGACTATACTCGCTGCGTACTCACTAATAAGCTGACGTAACTCAGCAAGATGCCTGTCATAACCGTTACAATTCCACTGTAACAGTGCCATAGTGTGGACTATAAAAGGAGTGTTAGGTTATGAGCGAAAAAATGCTCGTAAGCCTAAACACTATCTAGTTCTACATCCGTAGATGTAGAGGACAGCCCGACATCCATCCCGTCATCGAAAGATGGCAGGGGTGCCGCCCAGAACTTCGACGCTTTTCGGGCGCGAGGGGGTCCCCTACGAGGAGAGCGCGCAGGTTATGGAGCAGGAGTGCCTCCTGGTGCAGACTCATATCCCCCAGATGGGGGGCATGACTTCTCCTTCGCAGGGGAAGTCCGAGAGCGCTCAGGACGGGCGCTCTTCTTCCCCTGTTTCTTTTCTAGTTTAGACGGGCTGGGAGATGGTTTCCCAGCCCTGGTCGACGATGCTGCCTCCGCCGGCTGGGGCACGACTTTCGTCGACCTCCTAGGGGGGGAGACTTAGCCTTCCCCCCTTGCTGTGCACAGCCGGCACAGACTTCTGGTTGGTCGAAGCTGGGGTGGTCCCCACCTTCGAGCTTTGACTATTCGCGACGTTGCTGGGAGCAGCAACAGTCGCCTTGGGCGCAGCGGTCTGGACAGGTGTCGAGGTTGTGAATGACGAACCTGGAAGAGTCTGAGCTATCAACCTATAGTCGAGTGTACGGGCAGGTGTATTCGTAGAATTAAACTTACGGCGCGCTTCCTGGTAGGAAAGACCATCCAGGGTCTTGATCTCCTGGATCTTCTTCTCACTCAGGTATGTCGGACAATTCCGATCCCGAGGAGAATGAAAACCGGAGCAGTTAGTGCACTCCTCCGCGCCGTGAGCTACTCGTCCACATGTACCACATACAGCCTGATTCGAACAGCGAGATACCATATGTCCGAATCGCTGACATTGATAGCATCGCATAGGAGGCGGGATGTACGGCCTCACATCGCAACGATAAGTTGTTACCTTGACTTTGTCTGGTAACACTGACAACTTGAAAGAGACACTGAAGGCACCAGTGGCAACGTCTTCACCGTTGACCTTGCGCGTAATGCGCCGGACGTGTGTCACGCCACGGTTCTTCATGTCTTCCATCAACTCGTCGTCAGTGTTCAAAATAAGGTCGCGGTGAAAGATGACTCCGCGAACAAGGTTCAAGGACTTATGCTCCTCCACTTTGACGGGAATTTCGCCAAAGTGCTCGCACTTAAGCAACTGATCAGCTTGCAGTGCTGTACGAGTCTTTAGAAGCAAACTACCGTTCCGCATTTTCTTAAGCTCCTCCAGTTCGCCATAGACGCCTTCGATGTGTCTACTAAACAGGATCGACTTCACCAGCTTAAAATCTTGCCCATCGGTTCTGGTAGCGACCAGAAACCTAGGGAAGCTGGATCCCATTCCTTCACGCTGCGCATGTTCCCAGGGAGTTGAACCTCTCAGGGAAGCAAAAGTTAAAGACTTAGGTGGGCGACCACCTTGAGAGAGCCGACTTCGTTTGGAAGCCATGCCCGATAGCATCCTCCCCGAATGCCACCCACTCCGATCAGGGGTCTCTGTAGCCGAACCAAGCAGCCAAGGCAATACCCACCTGGTCATAGCAGGTACTGCCCGGGGTCCGATGTTGGACGATGCCTAATACGGGATGACTGAGGCAATGAGCACTAGTACTCCCTTCCTCCAGTCACCCGCAATAGCATGTACCCCATAGCGTGTACAGAGCACTAAATATAGAAAAAATAATTAAAAATAATTAATAAGAATATGTCCTTCTGGCATTCGGCTGTGCGGGGACCTGCGTTGTCAGGCGGATACCACTGCCCGGGTACATGACACTCCCACCCGCCGCGTCCTGGGTGGTTGCTGGCACGGGCTTTCGAGCGTAGTCGCACACATAGGAGCTCCATCGCCGAGCAACACGTACATCAAAATTTCGAATGGTCTACATCTGACCCTCGGAAAAATAATAAAAAATAAAGAGGGGACCATGGCCACATGACCCTTTAAGTCGCCTTCTACGACAGGCAGGGATTACCTATGGATGTATTCAGCCTCTCCCATCCACAGGAGGTCCATCACATTATACCAAACCGCAATCCATGTCCGCGCCAAGGTCGCCCCTTTTTGTCGCCTCTTACGACAGGCAGGGGATACCGCGGGTGTATTCTACATGTGCGTCCCCCACCCGCAGGGGGTAGTGTGTTTGGTCCGCGAGAGGTATTTTATTTCCCTCAAGTCCGCCGGCAAGCCGGTTAGGACCCCCCTATCCGCCACCTGGGACGCGCCACGTGGGAGTATCACCTCTCCCCATGCTACTCAGGTGTAGCAGGTTCGTGGAGCATGGGTGTTGGAACAAATATTCTTAAGTCCAAGAAACTCTTCATCTCTCTGAGTGGACAGTGGGCTGGGTGGCTCAGACGGTTAAGGCGCTGGCCTTCTAACCCCAACTTGGCAGGTTCGATCCTGGCTCAGTCCGGTGGTATTTGAAAGTGGTCAAATACGACAGCCTCGTGTTGGTAGATTTACTGGCACGTAAAAGAACTCCTGCGGGACTAAATTCCGGCACCTCGGTGTCTCCGAAGACCGTAAAAGTAGTTAGTGGGACGTAAAGCAAATAACATTATTATTATTATTGTACCGGGCGGTACACCTCCAGGCCGCTAGTTCAAATATTGCGCCAATTGAAACTCCTCTACAGGAGAAAGCCTGAACTTAAAAAACTGTTTTAACTGAACAGTTTCTCCGAAGATGGCTCTGTGTGAATTTTGATGTGTTTTTGTTTGTCACTGATCAAGAAGTGTGGACGTTCTCTACCAGATGTCTCTACAAAAAAACTCTGATCATGCACTCTGGTGCAAAGGAATGAACCTTCCTGAAGACATTTGGTATTCTTAAGTTTTGTCTTTACTAAATTTTGTTCTTTTATTTTTTAGGTTGGCAATATTTATCTTTCTGTCTGCCAGTTTTGAACTCAGCCAATCCCGAATTTCTTTAATTAATTTTTGACCAATAGTGTCTTTCTTCTTCGATGCTGATGTATAACTTTTAGCGACCCAATAAAATTGAGGGGGAGCGTCTACTCATTCTTGAAAGGTCTCGAATTTTCCACGAGGGTATAAAAACTGCTGATTTTCTTGTCTTGGGGCCACTAGTATAACATCTAACTCTGTGTGTGGATATGTAGCAGGGGGCGGGAAGCGCCTCTTTCTTCAAGCAGCAGTTCTTCTACAAGGTAATGGCCTTTTAACATCTTTATTTCTTGCTAGCTCAGCAGTGTAACTCTCGGGGAGGGTTCGAAACCTTTAATATGTAAACAACTAAACATGTAAACCCTTTTTCTTGCTAAACTTCTGTTTTCTTGAACTTTAAGTCCGGGATAGAGAGTGGTCTACCCTCTCGAGCTCCCCTTCATTTTGAAGTTGAGGTGACTACGTTTTCATAACCGTTTCTTCTCTTCCTTAATGTATTAAAGTTTTCTCATACGAGTCACCTCTCTAGCTTGGGATTAGCCGCTGTATTATCGGCCTAGCGCCACATAGGTCTTTAAAAAAAAACTTAGTGTAGGAGTGCAAGTAATCACCTCCATCCAATTTTGTATTTTGGGCCATTCATTTAACTCTTTTCGTTATCCTTCCTGAGAAGGCCCAGTAGATTGGGTACGAGGTACCCCTGTACCATTATATGTGTGTCTTGAGGGCAGTTAGTAGTGAAGTTTGTTGTGGCCTTTGATAGGCTTGTAAAATTAAGAGCAGGTCCGCTCTTTCTGGTATTATTAAGCGGGAGCAAGAGCTCCAGGTAATTAAGGGTTTTCTGCCCTTTGGTATTTGGTGATTGTGAGCTGAGAGCTCAGAGTTGTATACGGTGGGGCTTGAAGCCCAGATCATTAAGTTGTTCTCTAATCTTGGACTTCTTGATTGTGTACCTGATTTAACTGGTTGTTATTTGTTGTATGCTCAAAAGTTCTATGTCACCATTGTTAAGTTTTGAAAATATAACCTTTATTGAAATTTTAATGCATTTTTCAGCCTTGTAGTTAGACCCATTCCAGCCCGCAACTTCTTTCACCTCTGCTGATCCACCAAAACACGGTAACAATTATTATTAGAGTGGACAGTACACTCAACCACACAAAATTTGGCCTTTGCAGAAGATGATTTTCTTTCAAAATCCTTTTGTTTGAAATAGGATGAACATATTGTATAGGGGGTAGGATTCCAAGTATTATCTCTTCAGCCACCCGCTATCTGAAGTTTACAAATATCCTCGTGTTTTGAGAATATATAAAATTAAATATTTCTTTGCTGGCTGAGCACATCTTTAATGTCTTCCTTGCCTGAGCAGCCCTCCGACATTCTGAATGAACAGTCAAAACTCAAATTATGTACAGAATACGACCACATGATACAAAAATGTCTTCCTAATCATAATGTTTGTAACATACATAAGATATAGACTGTTTCTATTCCAGAAGTACCTTGACATGACGGCCAATCTAATTGGAAAAAAGTGCTCCCAACGAGGAAATGTGTTCACCATCCAGAAGGATGTGAGTGTACTTCGCTGTTAGGAAGTTGAAAAATTAAGAAACATGAATGACTTGACCCTGGAGAACACTCAGCTTACATCAGAAATCAGTGCCAGTTAAGTTACTACCATTCAGTGATATTTCATACCACTATGTAATATTCTGAAGAAAAGAACCCAAATCTATAGTGAGCGCAGTATCTCACCTGTTAAAAGACTCTCATCCACAATGCAAGGCCCTCGGAGCAACAAGAGATCACATGGAACAAAGTTGTCATTTTGGGACCGTGCAATAGATACAATATCACCAGGCACTAGCTGATCAGTGTAAATTGGCCGCCACCGCCGATTGCGATACACCTGCAATAAAAAATACCTTTATGTTACCATAAACAATTCATACATTATCACAGAACAATTTCTATACAATTTAGTAGCTTTGATAGTAAGAAAGACTAAAATGAACCACCTGAATTATTATAAGTCTGCTTTAGGAAAAGTATTTTTTTTTTGGTTGGACTTCTTATTTTATACTATAACCTGCTTTACATTTGTACTGTCCTCAAGCTATGTGTAATAAACAGCGCAATTCGCGAACTATCACTTGATTATGTCTGTAAACAGGTAGGACTAGAGTCTTATTATTAGAGCCCAGATTCTATGTAATAGTAAAAAAGAGAATTATATACGTAAGTGTGTGTTCGAGTCATCAGTCCATAGACTGGTTTGATACAGCTCATTTCTACGTAACTATTGCATCCTACGTCTGTTTGTCATAATTATTCATACCTTGGTCTATCCCTACTGTTCTTACCATTTACACTTCCTTCAAAAACCAACTGAACAAGTCCTGGGTGTCTTAAGATGTGTCCTATCATTCTCTCTCTTCTTCTCATAAAATTTAGCCAAATCGATTTCCTTCTTGCCAACTCAATTCAGTATCTCTTCGTTCGTGATTCAATCTATCCATCTAACCGTCAACATTCTTCTGTAACACCACATTTCAAAAGCTTCTATTCTCTTTCTTTATGAGCTAGTTATCGTCCATGTTTCACTTCCATACAATGCCAAGCTCCACACGAGTCTTCAAAAACATCTTTCTAATTCCTATATCAATGTTTGAAGTGAGCAAATGTCTTTTCTTAAGAAAGGTCTTCCTTGCTTGTGCTAATCTGTATTTTATGTCCTGCTTACTTCTGCCATCGTTAGTTATTTTACAACCCAAGTAACAATATTCATCTACTTCCTTTAAGACTTCATTTCCTAATTTAATACTTCCTGCATCACCTGCCTTCGTTCGACTGCACTCCATTACTTTTGTTTAGGACTTGTACTCCTTACCCAAGACTTCATCCATACCATTCAGCAGCATCTAGAGATCTGCTGCAGTCGCAGATAAAATAATATCATCGGCAAATCTCAGGGTTTTGATTTCCTCTCCTTGGATTGTGATTCCCTTTCCATATTCCTCTTTGATTTCCTTTACTGCCTGTTCTATGCAAACAGTGAAAAGGAGGGGGGACAAACTGCAGTCTTGCCTCCCTCTTTTCTGGATTGCTGCTTCTTTTTCAAAGCCCTCTATTCTTATCACTGCAGACTGATTTTTATACAGATTGTAGATAATTCTTCGTTCTCGGTATCTGATCCCAATCACCTTCACAATCTTAAAAAGCTTGGTCCAATCAACATTATCGAATGCCTTTTCTAGGTCTACAAAAGCCATGTACATGGGCTTGTCCTTGATTCGATCCTCTAAGATCAGACGTAAAGTCAGGACTGCTTCACGTGTTCCTACATTTCTTCTGAAGCCAAATTCATCTAAGTATGTAGCTAAAATTGACAAAATATGTAGTTAAATATATAATAAGTAAAAATTATGTAACTTAATATCTAACCTTTGATGTATGCTTGTACACAGAAAAGGAAACAAAACCAAAAAAAAGTTAAAAACTGCAGATGTTAGCGAAACTCTAATTTTGATTCGGAGGCACAATTAATAACATAAATATTTTTCCAAATTTTCTGCAGTCATCGAATACCTTCTGTCTTAGGATGTTCTTGTATATAGAAGATGACCTTTCAGCTTCACATGAAGTCACTGGAGTGTATTTCAAATGAGGAATGATAATGGAAGATACTTTCTTCTCAGGGAGCTGAACAGACTCATCGTTAAGTATCTGGCATACATTTGAAAATAAATAATTGGATTCTGGGTTCTTTTTCAATACATCATTGAATTTTACTGAAACACAATCACCGATTGTTCCCGGCACAACACTCAATTTACAGATTGCATCTTCCACAATAGAGACAGATTCATGGAGGGGCAGTCCAAAAGTTTCCAGCTATGTAATGATGTTTGGAATCCAACAAAAATGGCTTGTGATGTATGCAATCGATGAAGCCACTTTCAAATCTTGAAAAACACTCATACACTCACACAGAGACGCTGCACTTTCAGGAGGAAATGTTTCCACCACTGACTTCACTGCTTGAAAACGTTCATTAAAGAATTTCACAGCTTCTATCCATGTTCCCCATCTAGTGATCACCGGCTTGGAGGTAAAGGCACATCTGGTAACAATTTCTTGCAGCACTGCACGTGATCGGGAGATATGCAGAAAAATTTTCTTGTTGCTGATACTACACCATTCACTTCAGGAAACTTTTCTCATATGGTCTGAGCTACTCGATGTAATCCACGTGCCAAACATGTGAAGTGGACCATATTGGGGTAAAATACAGACAACGCAACCGCAGCTTTTAGCATATAGGATGCAGCGTCTGAATAGAGCACCAACACTTTTTCTTTGTTAATCCCTAGCTCTGGTATGTCGTTGATGAATCACAAAACCGTAGCATGATTTGTCTGTTCTAGTGGTTTGCAATAAATTAATTAAAACTTATACACAGCCTCTGGATCCAATTTACTTGCTAGGAGATGTGCAATGAAACAACCCAAGGCATCGACCAACTCGCCAACGGCAATCCATATGTATGAATCGCTAAGTTCAGCTCTAATTGTTCCCATTGTGTGAATGTAACAGGAGTTCAAATAGTTCTTCCGGAGTGTTGATTCATCTAGAATACTGAAATTGCAATATTTGCGTAAGAATCCTTGAAATTTGGAACTCCAAGTTTATACCATGGTATGTTTGTGTACCATTACATTACATTTGAGGCGATCATACCCACAGAAAAGGAGCAGACAAAATGGTGCGCAGCAGCTTCAGGCAGTACAAATGCATAAAAATTCTCACCGAGATGCAGATAAATCTAAGTCTAGAAGGCGCAGAATCAGAGACCTTGCAAAGGAGCTTCAATATGGAACACATATTGTTTTAGAAAATAATTGAATCCAATTCATTCTTAATACTGGAAGAAAAAGATCGCATAGGAAAATCAACTCAGAAGCCAGAAGAAGCAGTCTAACATTATTAAGGAAATAAATAACAGATGCTACGTAACTGCAGAACAACAAGTCAAGTTGCAGAAAGGATTGGAGATCTTTAAATTCAAAATATATGAACTGGGAGACATTGGAACCCCAGAAAGAAAACACAAAAGGGCACATGTCCGTGCTACAAGCGGTCTAAAAACACTGAAGAATAATCAAAGTAGCAGGTGGAATCCGAAATTAGCCTGTGGAAAAAATATATTTATTAAAAGAAGCCACATCTGAATAATTATACAGACGCATTTTCAACATAAGGAGGCTAAAATGAATGATCCAATTACATATTCCGCCAGTATGTCATTTTCTACTTTCATGAGCGACTGACATCATGAGATCCGCCTGAACTGTTGGGTGAAGTTTGCCTGGGATACTATAACGAGGTCAAGCATTACCATGCCGTGGGACCAGAGATGACGTCTCGAGAGATGTAATCCAGCCACATGGGGATGGCATAACGAGCAAGCAGAAGCCAGCAGTCCCCAGAGGAGGGACGAGATATAAGATAAGTTTCCTGTGTAAAAATATTTGTAGTATTTGACAGAAATAATTTGTGTCAGTGAAATATTTACTATAAATGAACTAATCAATATATGAAAAATGTTTCCACCTAATCGATACCTTTCTTTTTATTTAGCCTTTGACTGCTATAGATCCTAATATACAGTTTACTATTGAAGAAGAGAAAAACGGTTCGATCAACGTTTTAGACGTTACAACAACTAGAAAAGGGAACCAATTTTACTTTGGAATTCATAGGAAGCCTACATTCACTCCAACCATGATTCATAATAATTCTCCACATCCCGACTCACAGAAAAAATCTGCGTATTATAGCTTTATTAACAGGGCCTTCAAAATTCCGTTAACCAACAAAGAGAGGAATAAAGAACTTGCTTTCATCCGACAACAGGCCTTCATTAATGGTTTTAGTCTTAAAACTATTAACGGGTTAATTACTAAATGTAGATGTAAACAACAAAATAAATTAATAAAACAGTCAGAGCAAACAAAAAAATACGCGAGGTTCACCTCTAACATCTACGTAATTACTAATTTATTTAAGAAATACAACATCAAGGTAGCGTTTTCAACAAACAATAACACTAGGCACAGGTTTTTCAACCATAACATGGTTAATAAGAACAAAGAAGAATGTTTCCAGGATTCAGGAATTTATAAGTCGATATGCAACCAGTGCAAGGCCACATATTGGGCAATCCGGACAGAAACTTTGCAATAAGATATCAAGAACACGTCAATGTGGAAAAACATAGGTTTTCCGCAATGGGAGTACATATGAAAGAGACGGGTCATAAATTTACAGATATCAAGAAAGACCTTGTAATCATTAATAGACTAAATAAAGGAAGACTGATGAATAGTTTAGAAAATATATACATTTTTCTGGATAAGTTAATTAATAAGGACAAGAACTTAAATGAAATGAATGAACAAAGAAATCCCTTATACGAACATATATTGAGATACATGGAATTATTAGGTAGGAATCAAATACACCCAGCAATTGTAACAAGCAAACACAAGCCCACTACATCACAGACAGAAGCCACCTCCTTGCGTGAAACAACAAACGACGACACGTCCTCACTTCCCCTCCCCCCTCCGAATCAAGCTAGCATACAGACCTCATCATACTGCTACTACACAAGGTCGAGGACAGCAGAATCAGACCCACACCCATAATTACGGGAAGTAAAGGAAGTAAACTGGACAGGGGTAAGTTCAAAATTTCTCAATTTCCATTATTTTAAACAGTGTCCTTAAGCAACACATCCCCAGGTGATTTAACTAATAGACGCATATTTCTTTTTGCCGGTTACAGATTGTACAACAAGCTATCCGACTTGACATGTTTATTTTTTTAATTTTTTTTTTTTTGCTAGGGGCTTTACGTCGCACTGACACAGATCTTATGGCGACGATGGGATAGGAATAGCCTAGGAGTTGGAAGGAAGCGGCCGTGGCCTTAATTAAGGTACAGCCCCAGCATTTGCCTGGTGTGAAAATGGGAAACCACGGAAAACCATCTTCAGGGCTGCCGATAGTGGGATTCGAACCCCCTATCTCCCGGATGCTGACGTGTTTATGAATACAAAAATTGTTTAATTCAACCAACAGCGGACACACCCTTTCTACATAGAAAAAGGATATGCAAGAGAATCGCGCTTCGTAGTACAGTACAAAAGTGACGCGGAAGAAACAAGAAGTCAAGTAAAGAAGAAACAGACTCTAGCAAAAAACTTTTCTTCAGGATCATAACACTAAAAAATATTTTAGTTTTTTATACAAGTGATTTTATTAAGCCTTCGGGACTTAAAATGAAACCAAAGACATTCTAGTCCATAGATAGTATTTTTAATTTATTTTAAGATTAACGTCCTAGTAACAACTGCCCCCCCCCCCAACCCATACGTCCCTTACCAACACCAGTTTTTTAATGTCATCTATGTGATTGTTGTATGCTGTTTTTTATCTAAGCTTTTATGTAAGCAGCTGATGATGATCGCAAAGCAACTGAAACATGTCCTGATATTATTAATGTTTTTATAGCAGCCAAAGGCTAAATAAAAAGAAAGGTATCGATTAGGTGGAAACATTTTTCATATATTGATTAGATTACATTATCGATACGGCAATGAAGTGGATAGTTTGTAAAAAATGAATTATAGTGCCAACTTTTAAATGTTAGTGGTAGGTCTTGATCATAACTGCGAATACTTATTAATTTAAGTAACAGATATACTAAAATATGAAGTGTTATGGTTATGTTGACATATGTGATAAGTGTATATCGATTTAACGTACCTATCTACACGGAAAGTCTAGTCAGCTATGAACTGGGAGATATTGGGAAGAATACATGTATTACAGAACATAGTTGAGTTTTAAGAGGAAACCAGATCGACATACATGACCGTACCTACTTGATTAATAAGAAATGGATCCTACTTGGAATATGAGTAAATTATAGAAAATATATCGTCGAGCGAAAGTTGTATCGTAACAAATATAATATTAAAGGGAAGAGTAATGATATGTTATATATATGAAGAATGAGACCCTTACACTAAATGGGAAAGGTGACCTAGAAAACATTTTAAAAGAAGAAAGAAGAATCCTGAGGAAAATTCTCGGCCCCCGAAAAACAGAAGATGGATACAGACTAAGGTCACGCAAAGTGACAGAAGAGCTTTCCAACATTGCAGCAGACATCCACAAAAGACGTCTGAAATTTTATGGGCACGTTTGCAGACTGCCGGCAAGTAGACTGACACACAAGATTCTCACCTACATAGAACATTTAAAAAATATTCCATGGGTACTGGAAGTGAAGAAGGATCTGGAAAAAGCCCATATGGACTCAACTGACACCGCGGACAGAAACCTCTACAGGAAAAAAATTAATGGATGGAAAGTGCAACCAGAGAACGAAGTGAAAAAGAAGACTGGAGCAAAGTGGACAGAAGAACGAAAAAGGATCAACGGAGAAAGGATAAGAGCTGTTTGGCAACTCAGAAAACAGAATCGTTAAGAGCTTTGCGTGATCCATTGGGTCCATACGCACATAATAATAATAACAATAATAATAATAATAATAATAATAATAATAATAATAATAATAATATGAAGAATGATTAATAAGAAGAGATGGATTCGAATTATATGATAATAGAGATGTTGAGATGTAATGTTTATTTCGTCGAGAGGTTATGAGAAAGAAGTTGTTATGAATTCGGATGATACATGTTGGTTGACGATCGTATTTGAAATGAATATCGCAGGGTTAGGTCATGTTGAGATGAACGTAATAGCAAGAGACCAGCTGATTCAATGACGATTTGTGACATATTGTAACAGAATATGAGTAGTTATTGAACTTCATATGCTTAGTGGTGTAGATGTAGGGATTTATGTCAAGAATTATCGTCTTATAGAGAATCACTCTTTCCCTAGCAAACAATGGATTGATGTATTGAGTTAAATTGAATTAATGGCACAGCGGTATATGAAATAAGATTAAATTATAACTGATGGTAGGATAATATATATATTTGGGACAATTTCTCAGTGTATATATTAATGGAATATTTAATGAGAGGTTTATTTGGCCTGTTTATGATTGCCAATGTTGCAAATGAGTTAATATAGCAGTGATATATAAATATTTTAATTTTAGCGATATTTTAAGTGTATGGCAACAGCTATTAGCCATAATAATGAAACTTATTGAATATCTCGATTCTAATAACTCAAGAATGTAAACAACAAGAAGACCCAACATGAAATTTTTCCCTTAATGAATAAAAATGAAGATAAAAACCTTGTGTACGGACTACCCAAAGATCAATTATGAATTTACTAGGAATCTGATCAATTTGTGAGCATTTAATTTTTTTCAATGGGCACATTGTTCACATAGTAAAACTAACTTTTCGTCAGTTGAGTTGAATTACGAGTTTGGAAGTTGTGTGATAATATTAATTAACTGCGTAAAGCGACTTTTGGCATTTTAATGATTGTATTATCAGAAGAGACCCCATTTCACCTATGTTATCAACAGAAAGCAATGTAAATAATGTGTTGAATGATTATTAAGTATCCTTTTTCTTTTCTCTACAGATTATAATTTCATTTCATTTTTATCGTAATTAGCATGCTAATAAACTAGTGTAAGAATTATTTAGAATTATTATTTTTGGAAAATAGGATAAGATACGTAGCAATAAGGCATTATAGTCGTGGATGGTAGGAATTAATTCACATCGTATGTCGAATGGAGGCGTCCACCGGCAGAGTTTGTTTAATGAATAATATTTAGAGGACGTGCCCATATTCTTCTTCGGAACCTACGATATACTAACATATTAATGAAGAGATGAATTTCTTACCTGAGATGCTACCAGGACTTTATCCTTACGCCTACATGGACGCAGGTGGGGTGGATTTGCAGTGACCATTGCCATGCACAAAGCTTTATTAAATTCACTGGTAGAAGTCGAAGAAGGTTACAGCGCCTCTTGTGTAAATACTTGTTCCGGTATTCGCTTTACGTCGCACCGACACAGATAGGTCTATATAAAATCAGCTTCATGGTCCGTATCGCACATAAACAGATTCACAACGAAGTATTTTATATTTTCTACCTTGTCAATACACTAAATTGCTTAAGGCAACTTACTGGTTAAAAGTGGTACATGTTTCGTATATTATTATATTACTGTATATGAAATATGAATGTTTCATCTTAACACTGTTATGTGGCTGAAGATGTTGATAATATACGAAACGTACCACTTTTAACCAATAAGCTGCCTTAAGCAATTTAGTGTATCGACAAGGTGGAAAATAAAAAAATACTTAGTTGTGAACAGATAGGTCTTACGGCAACGATGGAATGGCTGATGATGTTCGCTACTACATGTCCCATTTAAGATACTTCATGATTATACTAAAATCCAATGAGTATATTGTAATGTATTGAATAGGTGGTTGTAATAAAAAATTAATTTTAATTTTAATTTTTAATACTGTACTACGCTGCTGATCTAACAGTCCAAAGTTACAGAGCTGGAATGACCAGGCCGCAGACAGCCGTGAACACTCCTTTGCCCTTATTCCTGTAAACGTGCAAACTCCAATCAGTACCTCAGTGTACGGATCGAATAGCTGGAATACTATGATGAAACACTGTGTTATGTACCAGTAATATCAGAAAATGTATGAACCAGAGGAATGACATGCTATAGAAGAGAGTTATCTAACTCAATAGCTACTTCGCGCCAATATTCAGGCAGGCTGTTATACTCTATACGCAGCAGTAATCCCATCTATTGGGGATGAGTGGCACCAGAAGACAAAGCACATCACAACAAACAATGGTCAATAAAATGTTATTGTTGATCAATTTGATGAGCTTTCTATATTGTAGGCCTTTACACCTAGTTTGTTTTTTTCAAGTCGCCTTACGTCGCACCGACACAGACAGGTCTTATGGCGACGATGGGACAGGAATGAGCTAGGAGTGGGAAGGAAGCGGCCGTGGCCTTAACCCCTTAACGAGGGTTGACGCCTAACAACTGTCGCACGAGTATTGGGTTTGACGCCTTTAGGCGTTCTTGTATTTCTAAATGTGTTCTTACGTAGGGTCAGCTGCCTATAGGCGCCTGGCTATTCTTATGACATCTACTATCGTAATTTACAACTAATTCCATTAATATCAGATGTGATTATTGCTGTCCTATTCATTTTTATCCGGTTTCACGCCAGTCGGGTAGTTCGCGCATAGGCGGCAGTCCGACAGCTGTCTCGTGTTGCCTCGTACGGTCCGCGCCAAATTCTTCGTAAAGAATGTATTTGTGTATATGTACAGTGAAATTACTAAATTTGCGAGTTGTTATTGTTACGATACAGTTGTTCTGCGAACTCCATTGTCCATGTTCTGATAATTTTTTTTTTAAACTGGTCTATATATGGTGGTAAACTGTTCCGTGTGACGTGAACATGGCTTGGTTAAGAAAGACGTTGAATTATCTGAGAACCTGTCTACTGCTGTGAGGAATGTGACTCGGCACTATGTGCTTGCCCGCGCTTCCGTATTTACCACACTGTGCACAATTTCTGAATGACCTATGAACCAGAAAGTATGTAGAACCTATTGATGCATATCTGAAAACTTGAAAAATGTCATCATAATAATGAAAGGAACACTTCTTATATTCACTTTTGTATGAACACACTGTACATATATGTATATATTTACGGGTTTACAAGAAAAGCGGTAATAATATAATGCTATTGAATTTCTACTATATCACTAATAATTTAAATAAATCAAGTAAAATATATTTTTCTGTTGAGTGTCCGACTCGTTGGCTGAATGGTCAGCGTACTGGCCTTCGGTTCAGAGGGTCCTGGGTTCGATTCCCGGCAGGGTCGGGAATTTTAACCATCATTGGTTAATTTCTCTGGCACGGGGGCTGGGTGTATGTGCTGTCTTCATCATCATTTCATCCTCATCACGACGCGCAGGTTGCCTACAGGCGTCAAATCAAAAAGACCTGCACCTGGCGAGCCGAACATGTCCTCGGACACTCCTGACGCTAAAAGCCATACGCCATTTCATTTCTGTTGAGTATTTACATCTGCCGTACGCTACTGTACCCATTCCTAAAGTGCACATTGCGCTGAATAATTACTCACTGGCTGATTGACATTATGAAACTATTCCCCAGTTAAGGGGTTAATTAAGGTACAGCCCCAGCATTTGCCTGGTGTGAACATGGGAAACCATGGAAAACCATCTTCAGGGCTGCCGACAGTGGGGTTCAAACCCACTATCTCCCGAATACTGGATACTGGCCGCAACTAAGCGACTGCAGCTATCGAGCTCGGTCACATTTATTTTTCTTCCAACTCTGTGATATTAGGGCAACTAATGTAAAGTGAGTGCTCCTTCCTTTCGTGACTCCCTCTTGTCTTATTATTCAAGCGATTGTTCCTTTAAGACTTTTTTTCTCATTTTTATAATTATCTTCACAATCTTCCTTATCGATATGGACCAATGACCACGCGTTTTTACACCTTAAGACAATCATGACAAAATCCATCACCAATTAACATGGTTGGACAATGCCGTATAATCCTGAATACCACCCGTCACCGAATAAGACCCGCGCCCTAAATTAGAGACGGCAAAATACGGAAAAAATAAAAAAATCAAATAACTTATATACCTATTTAATTTTCTTCAAATATACCAAAATATAAATTCAAAAAGCTTACAATTAATAAAATCACAAAAATCATAAATAAAATCTGTCCAATACTCGGATCATTCACAATTCACAGTCGCCATCTGAAGTTTCACCATAGGAACTTTCGTCGCTGACATCTTTCCACATTTCTTCAAACTGTTGGACACTAGATTGTTGGGAATGCGTGCCCATGCGGTCTTGATCCAGCTGCATATTAGTCCCAGTTCAGGCCTCTTCACTCAGCCGGTTGGTGTTAAACGTGTGATCACCATCAGACATCCATTCGGTGTACAATGGTTTCATTGCAGTTTTGAAAGGCCGGTTCACGCACACATACAACGGCTGTAGAATAGAAGTGAGTCCACAGGGAATTATTGTAAGATCGGTTTTTCCTTTTCTCATCATATCTTTTACGGCGTCAGTTGTATGTCCTCGGTAACTGTCCAACGTGAGCATGTTTCGTTTTTGTAACAAAGCTCCCGGGCAATGTTGCTAAACGCACTTCACCCAGTCCTCAACTAACGCACTGTCCATCCAGACGGGTTCGCGTGCTCTAACAATAACACCGGACAGCAAGTTTCCTTTCCGAAGTGTTCTCCTTTTCAGAACCACATATGGAGGGAGTTTGGTTCCATCCGCTAATACACACAACATTACCGTGCATCGTTGCTTTTTGTTACCATCTGTTGTGATGGTTACACTTTTAGAACCTTTCGTATCCACTGTATTTTCCAACGGCATTTCAAAATAGAAAGGTGTCTGGTCAGCATTCCCAATTTGCAACAGCAAATAAGAATTTTGCTTCCTCAAATGAATAATGTGACGCTGAAAGGCCGTTAATTTTTTTTCATACGCCCCAGGGAGACGTGAAATAGTCATACTGTCCCCGTCAAATTTGGAGATATTTAGTATATTTCCAACAAGCGGATATTAAAAATTTTATTTTCTGCCTGGAGCTGTAACTTGTCATTTGAGAAGTAGTGTGGCGAGCTGAAAACAAGTTTTTTTTGTCATTCAGAGGGGCGACGTACTGATCGAGCTTCGACCAAGGCCAAGGCAAATCACGTGACGTGTTCATGCACTACCTGCCACGCACGAACGAAAGACAGTTTGGTTCCAGAATAGTCTGAGCCAATTAAAGGAGACCTGATGACCAATTACAGTTCTCGTTGGAATACACGCCTCCCAAGCCGAGAATATAAAAAGCCTCGTTCCGAGCAAATCACTCTCTGACTGTTCTACTCTGCTCTGCTCTGAATGTTCTATTCTACACTGCATTCTGCAGATTCTGCATTCTCTGTACTTGCTACGACCACGTGGAGGAGTAATTTTCAGCGCAAGCAGACGCCCGTTCTGCCAACAATTTAGTGAACTAATTAGCTAACTAATACGGAGTAAAAATCATCTCAAAATCCAAGTTAAATGTGACTATCTAGAAGAATAATCAAAATTCTGCATGTGTTTGTGCCCATATTTATTCTTGCCATCTCAGTTACAGCTTACGTCCGGAACTTAACCGACGTCGTCTTGAAAGCTGCAGTACACCAACATGGATAATTCTACAATCATCTGCAACTCAACTTCATCGAGGGACATCGACGACCAAGTCTCCATGGATCTCTAAAATGTGAGGAGTCTCTGGTCACGGGAAGGAAACTGACCGGGGAAATGCTGGAATGATTGACTGCTGCCTGGGATCAAACCTCATCTAAACTTGAGTACCACTTAATTCAATTACTGTCTCATCTTTTGTAAAACTAGAGGTCTTTCTTCTTTAAATCGTAGAGCTATTAGTTTTGTTGTAGTTAGAAGCATTTCATTTTTCTTAAGGTGTCGTGGTAGACGAGTCACATGTGTGAATGAAATTTTGAACCTGTTAGAGTAGACATGTAGTTTGTCTTTGGATGATTTCCCGTGCTTATGAGCTAAATATCTAAAAATCACTGACCACGCGATAAATCTACTTTTGTGTAATGTTGAAAGTTATCGGACTTGAATTTACGTGTACATTTTGTGAGATAGGGTCGAACCTAGTGTCTTTTCAAGATCACTTGCATTCCTTAGGATCAAGTCATCTGATTTTATGATATTTCACGAGGATCAGTAGATGTAATAATCACTTGATTAATAATAAAAATACATAATACATAGTGAAAAAATTAACTCATTTATTTCTGCTTGCATTGAACATTAATATAATTCTTCCATTCTTAAGTCCAAGTTGAAGCTCCAATCGAATTTTACTGTACATATTTTATGTGGAACACCATTCGACTAAATGTTTGTTTACCTTTTTAATGTGTCAAACATGGCTACATAACTTCAATGAATTGACTGGTCAAAAAGTTATAATATTACAGAATTAAGCCTACAATCAAATTTCACTATAGGCCCTAATTATATATTACAAGAACAAAATTTCTTTTAACAAATTAACCGTTTAATTAGAAATATTAAGGTGTACACTTCATAGAATAATGACCATTTCCATTTTACTTACCTTTTATTTGTGTATATGTATATATATATACTATTTTAATCATATAATGTATATTTTTAATCCACCATTGTAATCACACCATAAGAATCATGACCTATACTTGTCTTTGTTTAATTATTCTCGGCTGATGATGACAGGGAATCTGTCGAAACCGGTACCGAATGTACAAAAGTTGTGATGTTTTAACTGTTATGTAAAATTTTCACACAATATATAGTATTGAAAAGGTGGAACTTATTGTCCTTTGTTTGATGTAAATCTTGTTTCAATACGGAACCTAAATATGAAATTCTTAACGTTAAATAAAAATGACTAAAGATCAGGTAAAAGAGAATTAAACGCTCGTGAGCCATAACTTTACAGTAGATTCCTTATATGTGAGATTGAATGTGCTCTGTTTATGAAGTGTCTGGAATATGACCAATCCTGCGGGATATTTGTTATGTAATTGAGTTATTGGATGAGTTATTTATGATGATTGACTTGTTCTTGTGTTATTGGGAGCGCAAGATAAATTATAATTATTGGAGCACGTGTTGCGCGTGTATTTCATGGACAGGGAATAATAATAATAATGCGATTGAGGCTCACGGACGCGACAGTTTCAACTTATCACCCATGCGCTGGTAGTGATTATGGATTTTATTGAAATCTTCGATTATAATTTCATAAGTTAGATGATTTCCATCTGTATGAGAAGCATATTCTTAACCAACTGATATCCCTAACTTCGATCACTAGTCACTATTAATGATAAAAATAATTTCTGTACACAAATTATCTCCTACTGGATATGACGTGACCTGACCATTCTATAAAGTCAAAAGTAAACTTGCAGGAACAGGATTCGATGTAAATAATGTATATAAAATACGTGTTTCCCAGTATGAATGAGTGTGTGTAAATATGTGTATTTTTCTTGTATCATGTTTATTCTATTTAACTAGATCTGGTCGTGTGCTTGTGACAACGCAGATTACATTCATCATTGTGTGTTACCTTACGAAGTAATTTTCGTTCCCTTAAGGAAAAATTTGATAAGTTTAAGTCGAGGAAGACTAGGAAAGGATTTATTTTTGTTGATGAACGTGATTTAAAAGGAAAGATCATCTCGTTATTTTCACAAAGGCAATCGATTTGTAAAGTAAACTATTAATTAACTAGCCCACACGTGGATAACAAAGTTTTCTAACACAATTATATTTGAATTTTGAAATATTTAAAAATTAATTTAAAACATAAATGCCATGCAAAGATCCGAAGTAGATGTTCATTAGCTGCATAATTACTTTGAATTTTGGTGAAAATGAGTCACAATAATTAATTGAAAAATAATTATTTGGAGTGTTAATGACAATTGCTAAGTGAATGATGCAGTGAGAAATTAATTAGAAACACGATTGTGTGATGGTGAAGGACGTGTTAATTAAATAAGGAGAGATTGATTATTATAATAATAATAATTAATTTTGAAGTTTTGAAATTAATTTCGATTTTCTATTAAAGCTTATACTGGTGTTATTGACCAATGGTAAATACTTTAAATGATAAAACTTAGTAGAATTCAACTTAAACCACGTGTTGAGGCTACTTTAAAGTCATGAAGCCTTTAACTACTTTGTTGTAAAAATATCAGCAAGACAGTTATCGAGTTATTTTGTGAACCTCTTTGTTAAGTTTTTTGAATTTCTTTCAGCCGAATATTTTGATTTTTAAAAGGCGGTAGGCCTAATTTTTCTTTGATTTTCGTTACAGAATAGTAAGGCTGTCCATTAAGAAATACGTGCTTCTCAAAGACTGAGGAAGAAATGGATGTTGTGAAAGTTCAATGTAAAAGAAATAATATCAGCGAGAATATTTTTATTTGTGATTTGGTTGTGTTAATAAATGTCAGAGTGTTGTTTTAAAATTTATTTTTCTGGCTTGGTCAGCAACCCTTCTTTCCCTTAAATGCCTCTAGAAAACAATAGCCAATAAACGAACGGTCCCCGTTGGGATCTCTCACTCACTGGCTGGGCTTTGCTAGGCAATAATGGGGGCAGTACGTCTCCGAATGCACAATCCCTTTCTCCGATAAAAGTTTCGGATCCACTTGCAGTAAAGCCCTGTGTTTTGAGTTCTTTTGAGATCTCTAGTGCTTTCAATTGACACATTTCACTAGAAACACCCTCACGTTTTTCTGTCACAAATTTGTGGAATTGTTCTTCAATTTCTGGAAACACTGCACTCTGTCCGCAGAACGCTCTATGATCGCCGTTACTTTTTAGAAGTTTCTCCTTCTTCCGCCAATCACGAATACACGATTCGTCAATATCGTACTTTCTGCCAAATGTAAGGTACGATTGACATATATTTCAGCTTCACTTACAACTTTAAGTTTCTCACGCACAGTAAATGAACGCAGACGCTGTTTTGAATCCATCGCTTACTACTGAGACAGCACTTTCACGGGACAGATACGGAACTCGAATGTGAGCGAGGTAGACTTCCGTAAACAACAGACTCGACTCTCGCAAAGTATGATATCCCGCGAGATCAGGTATTCGTGTAACCACCATGACAGCAACATTTGTGAAACAAATGACGATCGAGCATCCGCAGCAGCGGCTTTCATATTTACCCATATTCTTTATTTACAGTATTTCATTACCTTACATTTCGCATTTACATGCCACTGTAACCGTATTGAGAAAAATCATCTTGTTTTCTAGAATGCATCTAAAACACAATAAGACCTGAATGCCCGTTTACATGTGGTATATTGAGTACGGTAACCGTATTCAAATCTATTTCAATACTCCATGAAAACGTAGTATTTACGAGAATGAACAGCTTGAATACGACCCGCACCCAAGATTTAGAACCAATATTTTGGGAAAAAAAAGTGCGGGTGGTATTCGGGATTATACGGTATTTCTATGCCAGCAATGCTCAGCGTAAATATGGACTAAGCAACAAAAGTCTATATTCAGCTAAATTCATTAATTCCTTTTAAAACAATAATCATCATTCACTACCAATCTTGTCATAGTCGGTACTGTAAAACTGAATAAGACAAATGATCGGATATCATATTCTCTATAACTTTTATTACGTACTACTTTTAGATAGGACCAATAACACAGGTAATTAAAAAATAAAAATTAGGCGCCTTACCCTACACTACCATTTCAACCAGAGTGAATAAAATTATTTATAGCCTACACTGTAGTTCCTTATTCTCCGACTTAACATACCGATTTTCATTAAATTCTGTCAACCCATTTTCTCATGGCTCGGTGGTGATATGGACTTAACAACAAAAATCAAAATTCATGAATATCTCTCTTATCATAGCCAGTACAGTAAAAATGTATAAGACATTAACGATCGGAAATTAAATTTTATAAAACTTTAGTTTTGTAGTACTTATCGACAGGACCACTAATATAAATATTCAATAAATGAATTTTAGGCCTTTCCCCTAAACTACTATTTCACTCAGCGTGAATAAAATTTTTTTTTTGCTACTTGCTTTATGTCGCACCGACACAGACAGGTCTTATGGCGACGACGGGACAGGAAAGGGCTAGGAGTGGGAAGGAAGCGGCCGTGGCCTTAACTAAGGTACAGCCCCAGCATTCGCCTGGTGTGAAAATGGGAAACCACGGAAAATCATCTTCAGGGCTGCCGATAGTGGGGTTCGAACCTACTATCTCATGAATACTGGATACTGGCCGCACTTATCCGACTGCAGCTATCGAGCTCGGTGTGAATAAAATTATTTATGGCCTTGTAGCGACTTATTCCCCGACTTTACATACAGATTTTCATTCAATTATCTTCAGCTGTTTTCTCGTGATGTATGTACATACATACAGATAGAAATTACGGAAAATTAAAAAGTGCACTTCCTTGTTCCGACCGATACAGAAATACCATTCTTTTCAAATTCTGAGCAATATACAGACAAACAGATAAAATAAGAGTTTTGTCTGTACATTGCTCAGAATTTGAAAAGAATGGTATTTCTGTATCGGTCATGTCCACAGTAACAAGAAAATGCATTTTTTACTTTTCCGTAATTTCTGTCTGTCTGTATGTATGTACACGCATCACGAGAAAACGGCTGAAGAGAATTTAATGAAAATCGGAATTTAAAGTCGGGTGATGAACCGCTACAATCTAGGCTATAAATTATTTTAATCACGCTGAGTGAAATGGTAGTTTAGGGGAAGGCCTAAAATTTAATTCTCAAATATTTATGTTATTAGTGGTGGTGTCTTAATGAAAATCGCTAGATAAAGATGGGAAATAATTTGCTACGATATAGGCTATACACGCTGAGAAAAACGGTAGTTTAGGGGAAGGCCTAAAATTTAATTGTCAAATATTTATTTTATTAGTGGTCGTATCTTCACGAAAATTGGTATGGAAAGTCGGGGAATAGGTCGCTCTAATCTAGGCTATCAGTAACGTTATTCGCACTGAGTGAAATGGTAGTTTAGGGGAAGGCCTGAAATGTAATCTATATTATGTAAAATAAGAGTTATGTCTGTACATTGCTCAGAATTTGAAAAGAATGGTATTTCTGCATCAGTCATATCCATAGTAACAAGGAAATATACTTTTTACTTTTCCGTAATTTCTGTCTGTCTGTCTGTATGTATGTGCACGCATCACGAGAAAACGGCTGAAGAGAATTTAATAAAAATCGGTATGTAAAGTCGGGGGATGAGCCGCTATAATCTAGGCTATAAATCATTTTATTCACGCTGAGTGAAATGGTAATTTAGGGGAAGGCCTTAAATTTAATTATCGAATATTTATATTATTAGCAGTCCTATCGATAAAGAATATATAACTAAAGTTATATAGAATTCAATTTCCAATCATTTATGTCATACATTTTTACCGTACCGGCTATGATAACGCAGATATTCATGAATTTGTATTTTTGTTGCTAAGTCCATATCAACGCCGAGCCACGAGAAAATGGGTTAACAGAATTTAATGAAAACCGCTATATAGAGTCGGGGAATAAGAAACTACAGTCTAAGCTGTAAATAATTTTATTTTCCCGAGATGAAATGGTAGTTTAGGGGAAGGCGCCTGAAATTTAATTTTTAAATACCGGTACCTATGTTATTGGTCCTATCGAAAAGTACGATACTACATAACAAAAATTATAGACAATACAATTTCCAATCATTAATGTTTCATTCAGTTTTACTGTACCGAGTATGATAAGAGTGGTATTTCAGAAGGCCTACAATATCCAAGGCGCATAACACTGATCAACAATAACTTTACATTGACCATTGTTTGCTGTGATGTTGTTCGTTTCTTATGGTGCCGCTCAACTCCAATAGATGGGATTACTACTGCGTACCGCGTATAACAGCCCGACTGAACATTGGCGGGAAATAGCTAGGAAGTTGGAAAACCTTCTTTAGCATGCCACTCCTCTGGTTCATACATTTTCCAATACTGCAGGTACGTAACACACTGGTTCATCATCGTATTCGAGCTATTCAATCCCTGCTCTGAGGCAATGATTGGAATGAGTAGTGTGCATATTTAATGGAATAATGGCAGAGGAGTGTTGATGGCAGTCTGCAACCTGGTTGTTCCAGCTCTGAAACTTTGGACTGTTAGAACGGCACCATAGTACTGTTTGTTGAAAGTGAGAAAGTGTGCGGTTTTTCATTTGATTGAGTATTTTATATGATAACACTGCTTTCAATCGCTACATTCCTACTGACGTTTTTGTAATGACCTATGTTGAATTCAGTTAGGAAAACCACCAAGTCAGTCTTTCTGAGAATCCCGTAGCGAAGCACGGGTACATCAGCTAGTATTATATAGATTTCTTACCGGACTATCATGATACAGCTTAAGTTGCTGTTGCCTAGCAACAATGTGTCCATTAAGTCGATCCAATCTTGGTGCGGCTTTGCAATTAAATTAATTACATAAAATTACTCATCATAAAAAACTACCCATCGGATTTTGTTCAAACCACTTCCTAAACCATCTCAGGAGTAATACTGTAAGAACTGTGAAATTTTCAGCAATACCGGTCCAATAGTTTTGGAGCCTATTTGTGACACACACACAAAGTTTCACTTTTATATAGAGAGTAAGCAAACTGATTTCAAGACATTTAAATCCTGTTACACTAGGGTTCTAAGACTGTCAAAGGAGTAACATTTTTGAGGCAACTGACAGGAAGATGAAAAGAAAACAACTAAGACACTTATGTTCAGAAGTCTCAAGTACATACCTGGATCATATAGGGTTTGTTGCCCATCTTACGAATTTCTGCCATATTCCGCAGTTGCTGCTGTACCAAGGTGCACTCAAATAGGATGAGCATCACCAATGTAAAGAGTGAGTAGTACCAGTATTTATCGAGGCACCATAATGCCACACACAGCACTTGAAACACAAAGAACGGTGCTGTGGCTCGTTCTTTGAAGAGTTCCATAAACTCTGGTACAACCATATCAAGCCTGGGGGAAAAACAAAAAAATTAAAAATTAACTAACACAAGTTGTACAACACAAATTGTGAGAACCTAACAAAAGTTGATGAACAATTAGATGGAATATTACTAGGCTCGGAGTAAAAGATAATTTGAATATTAATAATAATTATATCACCAGAAGATCATCGCTAGCTAAGCAATAAATAATATTTAATATCTTGGTGACAAAAAACATCTAAAACTCTTTAAATCTAGTGAAAATGTCACTAAAATGGAAAGTCTGCTTATGAGTATATACAATAAACAATGTTCATTGCTAGGAAGTTTGGTAATGGCTAATTCTAATTTTGTTACTGTTGTAATGAGATCATTAAGATGGGAAGCAATTGGCCAGTTGTGTTTTGGGTTTCTGCTCAACATTTTGGATTCCTTCTCATTCAGTGTTACGTCGGTTAAGTTAATGATAGGTGGGTGGAAATTATGTATGATGTCAGTGTTCGAACGTTGCACTTTGACATGGTAGTTTTTGTTTTTTAAATATACACTATTTATTACTAAAAGTACATAATACAAAGATCGAAACAAGATGTTTGTTAGGTTAGAACAAAAGAATAGAATATAAAACTCAGAGAAAATATGGAACAAACAACATGAGTCAAGGAGTTTAATAGTTCATGAATCACTGGCCGCCACATACTGCTCCCTCCCCAGTGATGTGGAAAAATCTGCTTGGGAAACGCACCGTGCGACCAGAATGTGTAATCCACTTGCTGGACTGATGGCTATCCCCAGGGTTGATCACAGAGCTGGATTAAACCAGTGTTGACAAGTCGACTCAGGTGGTGTAGGTTACATGTTACGCAGTAGAAAGGCTCGTTTAAGTCTGTCGATTGAGACTGTCTGTTGACCATGGGGCATTTCTAGAATGAAGTTCTTTTCAGAACGTTTCATTACAAGATACGGACCATTGTAAATCGGTTGGAGAGGTTTTCTAACTGCATCCTGTCTGAAGAAGACGTGAGAAGTAGTCATAAGTTCCGGGTGGCTGAAGATAGATTTTGCAGAGTGATGTCGAATGTTGATTGGCTTCAGTGAGGCTATGTGCTGCCTCAGGTTGAAGACAAAAGAAGGAATGTTGCAGGCCAACGGTGTTGAATCAAAGGAATCAACTGGAAGTTGACTGTAACACCGAGAGTCATTTCTGCTGGAGTGACATTGTACAAAGGAATCGCATATGCACGGATGCCCATTAAGATGGTAGGTAAGTTGTTGACCCAGTCATCTGAGGAGCGAGCTCTTAAGGCAGCCTTGAGATTGCGATGCCAATGTTCGATTTTCCCATTGGAAGCGGGATGATAAGCAGTAGTTTTTATGTGGTATATTGCCAAAGCTCTTGTGAGGTGAGTGAACAACTGGCAATCAAACTATCGTCCTCTGGCAGTGGTGATGAATTTAGGGACATCGAAACATGCAATCCATGATGACAAGAGAGTAATTGCAACAGATTCTGCAGTAATGTCTTTTAGTGGTACTGCTTCTGGCCAACGTGTGAATCTATCTTTGTAAGTAGGTATGTAGAGCCTTGAGAACAAGGTAGTGGCCCTACTATGTCCACATGAATGTGAGAGAAGCGATCACTGACTTGACTGAAAGTTCCGATAGCACTATTTTTTGTGTTTGAAAACTTCTGCTCTTTGACAAGGAATGCACATTTTTGCCCACAGTTTTATATCTCATTTCATTGAAGGCCAAACAAAGCGCTGTTGTATTAAATCCACTGTTCATTTGATGCCGGGGTGAGCTAAGTCACGCAATGCATGGAAAAGCTTCTCTCTGTAGGACAGCGGGATGTATGGTCTGAGTTTCTCTGTAGAATTATCATAAACCAACTTAGATCCATCAGATAAAACCATGGTGGTGAATTTCAATGAACTGGTTTCTGATTTTTTAATATATTCCGATTCTGTATCATTCTGTGACTTAGCTATATCTTCGTATGAAATACTTGTTGGCAACGTAATATCTGCAATCCTAGAGCATGTGTCAGCAGAGATATATCTAATATCCATAGTGAACTGTGCAAGAAAATCAAGGTGTCCCTGTTCGCTAGGTGTCGCTTTGTCCACGCTTTGTCTGAAAGCAAATGATAATGGTTTGCGGTCTGAAAATATGGTGAACTGCCTGCCCTCTAGCAGATATCTGAAATGTTTCACAGCACAATAGGCAGCTAACAATTCACGATCGTAGGTGCTATAATTGCGTTGAGTGTCAGAGACACTTCGAAAAGAATGCGAGTGGTTCTGACGTCTCCCCCCACCTCAGCTGCTGTAGCGAGGCTCCTATGGCATAGTCCGAAGCATCAGCCATTACGATTAAGGGCAGATCAGGTGATGGGTGAGAAAGCAAGGCTGCATCTTTCAACTTGGTGAACGATGCATCTGCTATGTGATTCCACGCAACTGGACAGTTATCTTTCTTCTTCGCATTTTTTCAAAGATCAAAATAAGGGTTCTTGAGTTTCTGCAGTGTGTGGTAAAGAACGTCGGTAGAAATTCACAAGTCCCAAAAATCGTCCAAAGTTCTGCTACTACTGTACTGCTTTACTCTGTCCACAAGAGGTGAAACTCCTCGGTTTGACACAAGATAACCCAGAAATGAAATTTCTTTTTCACCAAAAATGCACTTTCCTGCATGGATATTAAGATGTTCATTTAAGCGTTCAACAAAAAGCTTCAGCATGAAAATGATGTCTCCTGAAACATTAACTAAAATATATATATTTCTAAAATTGTTAAGAAGGAAATGAAGCTATGCGAGTCTTCAAATTCTACTTGGAGCTAAACCTAGAGAGGGCTTGCAAGTATTTAGGCCTATATTTATTATTATTTATTATTTACATATTTTACGCCCACATTGGAGCACTGAAATCAATACATTTGAGTTAATTTCTTCTTCTTCTTCTCCCAGAACTTTTTCATCCTCTCCGACCTGGAAGCCCTTTGTGTGTCCGATATAGTATATTGTTTCCGTTCAACTACTTTTAGTTTGAGACTTATGCTTTTGTTCTTCAAAATCCTCTTCTCTTTTCTGTCTTTGATTTGTTGCCGAGTTATACCCAATTCTTCCAAATCGTCTTGAACTTCTTTGAACCAATTATTATTGATTTTATTCTTCAAAAAGTAATCGAATAGTTGTTTCAATATCCTGGTGTCTGCTAATCTTGATATGTGACAGAAAAAGGAAATTCTTCTTTTACGCATTGTAGATATTATTGATTCACATTCACGATAGACAATGTTGTTAGGCAACAATCTCCACTGTCCATCAACTTGGTGTTTTTTATTAATAATTGTTCTAAGAATTCTTCTCTCAGTTTTCTGTAATTTGTCTGTTGTAGATTTTACATTTAATTTGAATAAAGTTTCACTAGCATAGGTTGCCTCTGGTTTAACTATGGAATTATAGTGTTTCAGCTTAGCGTTTATCGAAAGAGATTTTTTTTTATAGGTTGGCCAGGTAAGTCTTTGTGCTTGTTTAAATTTAGTTGTTCTGTGTTCTATTGCTTCTTTTTCATTTGTGTTCCATGTTATTATTTCCCCAAGATATTTGAATTTCTGAACAATTTTAATCTCTTTATTACTGTTCAGCTGAATAACTGGTAAATCAACTTTAAAAGTTGGCATCATTTCTGTTTTTTCAAATGAAATTTGTAATCCCATTTTTTTAGCTATAATTTCTAGTTGTTCAATTTGAAATTTAGCCTCTTCTATTGTATTTGCAAGTAATGCTAAATCGTCCGCAAAAGCAAGGCAGTTGAGTTTAATATTTCTACCGATCTTGATAGTTGGTTGGCATTTCTTGTTCCATTCACGCATAACCTTCTCCAATGCACAATTAAATAACAATGGTGAAAGTCCGTCTCCTTGTCGAAGTCCAGTTCTTATAGTGAATGATTCTGATAATTCACCTCTAAATTTAACTTTTGCCTTCGTATTTTTAAAAGTCATATTAATGAGGTTAACAAGTTTTTGATGTAAGCCAAATTCTTTAAGGCTTTTTAATAATGAGTCACGATGAATACTGTCGTATGCTTTTTTAAAATCTACAAACGTGATGACCAGACCCTTACTTCGAACTCTTTGGTGCTTCATTATCCATTTTAAACTAATGATTTGATCTGGACAGCTTCTACCTGGTCGAAATCCTCCCTGATATTCTCCAAGTTCTTGGTCGAGTTGTTCTTGGATTCTTGTGTATATAATCTTGGATAAAATCTTGTATGTAATATCAAGTAAGGATATCCCCCGATAATTATTTGGATCGGAGCGATCACCTTTCTTGTGCAGCGGGTGGATTATCGCTGTATTCCATTCCTCAGGAAGCTTCTCCGTGTTCCAAATATCAATGATGTATTTATGTAGGTTTTGAATAGTCTGATCATTAGCATTCTTCCATATTTCTGCTACTATTTGATTCTCTCCTGCTGCTTTGTAGTTTTTAAGTGCATTAATTGCCGTTTTCACTTCATTGTAAACTGGTGGTATAATCTTTTGTAATGGAGTTTTATTTTTTGGGTTAGGATCAAATTCTAAATGTTCCACAGGATCCTCACAATTAAGTAACTCTTTAAAGTATTCTGCAAGAATGTTAGCATTATCCTGATTATTGTGTGCCATTTTACCATTTTTATTTCTTAACATAAGTGTGGGAGGGGTAAATTTAGATTGATATTGCTTGAATGTTTTGTAATAGTCTCTTGTTTTATGCTGATTGAATGTTTCTTCTATAGTGCTAAGCATTTCCTTTTGATAATTCCTTTTAATTGTCCTAATTTCTTTAGCTGTTTGTCTTCTGGCATTAATTAGTTCTTCTCGAGATTTTTCCGTTTTCCTCTGTTGATCATTTATCCATGCCTTGTGTCTTGCTTGAATTGCTTTGTCACATTCCTCGTTCCACCACGCATGTTTCTTTCTCCTTTTGATTGGGGCAATTTCTTCAGCTATGGTTTTAAGTTTGTTGATCATTGTCTCTAATTTGTCATTTAAAGGTGTTTTGGATCTCTCTAAATATATTTTATTATTTATTAAGTAACTGGGATCATAATTTCTCCTTGCTTTGAGATGATTATGTTTGTGTTTCCTTTTTGGTGTTAACTTGATTTTTATTTTTGAGATATAATGATCCGAGTCAATGTCTACCCCACGGAGGACTCTGACATTATAAATTTCTTTATGATAATCTTTATCCATGGCAACATGATCAATCTGAAACTCTCCCAATTTTACGTTAGGGCATTTCCATGTCATAAGTTTATGTGGTCGCCTCATGAATCTGGTGGTTTCCAAAACGAGTCTATGATCTGCACAAAGTTCAATTAATCTTTGGCCATTTTTGTTCGTTAATTTATGAGCTGGCCATTTTCCTACAACTGTGCGATACTTCTTTTCTCTGCCTATTTTAGCATTGAAATCTCCAAGTAAGATTTTTATATGCTCATCAGGGATCTTCGCTAATATGTAATCAAGTTCCTCCCAAAAGTTTTCAACTCCTTCTCTATCTTTATTGTTTTTGTCATTTGTTGGTGCATGGACATTTATTAAAGTATAAGTTTTATTCCCTACTTTAATTGTTAGAAGTGCCATCCTCGAAGATTTTGAAGAAAATTCTTCAATTGAGTCTATTATGCTACTATGAACAAGAAAACCTACACCAAATTGAGGGACATTCTTCATTACTCTTTCTCCTGGAGGTCCTTTGTAGAGACGATAACCTCCTGATTCAATTGGGTCCTGGTCTGTGTTCCTAAGTTCTTGTAAAGCCATTATTAAAATCCTATGTTGGTCCATCACATCAGTTAAATGTTTCAACTTGCCCACCTTACTTAGTGAATTAATGTTTAATGTTGCAAAGTATGAAAATTTTCCTGATTTGTTGAACTTAAGTCTCTTCTTACATTGTTGGGTTAGTCCACTGTCTGTCAGCTGTCTGTCGATTGTCTGTTGGGCTTCCAGGCGCTCCGATTCGCCTAGGTCTTCTACTTGACACCCCACCGATTCCGAGTGGTGTCTTTGTGCAGATCCTTGTTGTTGTTTGTCCACACCGGTGGATTTATTCATTAGAAGACTCATCATCATTGATTGTCTGATCTCTCGATCGAAACATTTCTGACCAAGGTCAGGCTTTACAATTCCAGATGTGATCTGGAAAGGTGATTAATGAAGTATGAATTGGTGATGAATGAAGTGCTACAAGTTCATCCTAGTTGTTCAGGACTGGGAGTAGGCATTTCCTCCATACTCCGCATATGTTATGGTTTTCCCGCCAATACTCGGGTAGCTGATTGCAGTGGTTTCCCACTGGGCGATGGGGTCGCCACATCCCTACGCCAATTTAGGCCTATAATAATAATAATAATAATAATAATAATAATAATAATAATAATAATAATAATAATAATAATAATAATAATAATAATGTTATTTGGTTTACGCCCGACTAACTACTTTTTTGGCTTTCGGAGATGTCGAAGTACCAGAATTTAGTACCGCAGGAGTTCTTTTACGTGCCAGTAAATCTACCGACACGAGGGTGACATATTTGAGCACCTTCAAATAACACCGGACTGAGCCAGAATCAAACCTACCAAGTTGGGGCCAGAAGGCCAGCGCCTCAACAGTCTGAGCAACTGAGCCTGGCTATTTAGTTAGGCCTATTAAAGATTCCTCCAACTTCCACCAAACCTGAACGCACTTTTTCAGCAGCTGCATATATGTACAACAAATTGAGAAGCAGATTCGGTGATAAGACAACGGACGCGTTATTTCTCGGATCATATTTTCACAATTCAAATTAGAATGTTCCTATTAGATTAGTTTTCTTTTTATTTAAGAGAAATGTGACTGATTAATATTATTTTTAAATGCTTTTTGCTAAGAAACTTACTACCTACAGTGGAACCTCGATATCTTGAATCACCTCGGGAGCTAAATTTTATTTCGAGTTACTGAAATTTCTAGATCTAGAGATCACTGCTTTTGAGCATGTATAGCACATAATTAAATCATGGGCTTATACTGAATATATTTGTAACAGTATTTAAAAATATACAAACTCTATTTTATGGCATCACTTTAATTATAACCCTTATTATAGTTAATTTTTAGAAGATGGGATATAGTACATACAGTGTGAAACAAGAAACATACCACCGTTAACACCTTTGGAAAAAAATCTGTTAGTCTCTTCTGCTTGTTACTGTTAATAATAATAATGTTATTTGCTTTACGTCCCTCTAACTACTTTTTAAGGTCTTCGGAGACGCCAAGGTGCCGGAATTTAGTCCCACAGGAGTTCTTTTACGTGCCAGTAAATCTACCGACACGGGGCTGTCGTATTTGAGCACCTTCAAATACCACCGGACTGAGCCAGGATCGAACCTGCCAAGTTGGGGTTAGAAGGCCAGCGCCTTAACCGTCTGAGCCACTCAGCCCGGCGCTTGTTACTGTTAACCTTTCCTGCCTTCACATTGAAACTTCTTGTCAATACCACACAGCCGAGATTCGTAAATGGAGCTGGTCTTCCGCGACTTCGGGGGTTGCTTTCGTATGTGATCAGTAATTAATTCACTTGTTGCAAGTGATAAATATCATTATGGATCCGTATTGAAGATACTATACCGTAGGATGCTAGTTAGTTTATTAATAATATCACCTATTCAACACATTAAATACATTTTAATGTATTGATAATATTAACATATAATATACAGTATTGAATTTATGGACCTTCTCATCCTTGTTGTTGCATGAAAGTCTTCTATTGGTCAATGTTTTTTTCTTTTTCCTTTACAATTTGCTTTATGCCGCACTGAAACAGACTGGTCTTAATTCACTCCCGAGAAACAGCAAGGTTTCGCCTATTTTCCAATCACTAGAAGTTTTAGTTTTTCTGTTCCTGTCATATTCGCTCCCAGCATCATTGTAACATTTTCTTTACTTAACTATTCCTCACAAACCACAAATGCCGTATTGCACAGTTAATGTTGCACAAAATTCGAGGTACTTTTTGCTTCGAGGGAGGAAATGTTTGCGTTGAGAAATCGAGAAATTTGTGTAGCCGAATTTCGAGTAATAGAGAAATAAATACACTTGAAGAATAGGACAAATGCCCAGGAAATTCAAGTTACTTCGAGATACTCAAAATTCGAGTAATGGACGTTAGAGATATCGAGGTTCGACTGTACTTACAATGATATGAAATGACCCTCCTCACCCATAACCAAGACTATGATTTTCTTAAAAGAAAAAGCAACACATGTGCAAGAGACATCAATTTTAATGGACTCGTGTAACCACAACATATTTCATCAATGCTTTAAGACATGCCAGTAGTATTATATTAGGTGTTGGTGTTTTCAAGTTACATTTAATGTTCTTTTCCATTTATAATTTAACGCTGAAGATGACCCAATTCAAGAGTCTAAACTAGTCTCGATGTAAGAAATAATATTAAAATATAATATACAGCATTGAACAGGTAGACCTTCTCATCCTTGTACATGGTACCTAATTACTATGTTGTTACATGAAAGTCGTCTATCTGGTCAATTTTAATTTCTTCTTTTACAATTTGCTTAATGCCGCACTGAAACAGATAGGTCTTATGGCGATGACGGGATGGGAAAGGTTTAGGATGGGAAGGAAGCGGCCGTGGCCTTAATTAAGGTACAGCCCCGGTAATTGCCTAGTGTGAAAATGGGAAACCATGGGAAACCTTGGAAAACCATCTTCAGGGCTGCCGATAGTGGGATTCAAACCCACTATCTCCCGGATGCAAGCTCACAGTGTACCGGGCGAGTTGGTTAGGGGCACGCAGCTGTGAGCTCGCATCCGGGAGATAGTTCGTATCCCAGTCAGCAGCCCTGAAAATGGTTTTCTCTGGTTTCCCATTTCCACACCAGGCAAATGCTGGGGCTGTACCTTAATTAAAGCCACGGGCACTTCCTTCCCATTCCTAGGCCTTTCCTGTTCCATTGTTGCCATAAGACCTATTTGTGTCGGTGCGACGTAAAGCAAATAGCAAAAAAAATTTTTTTGTTAATTTTCGAAGTTTATTTGCGTAGTTTCTTACATAAAGATTTTTCAATTCAAGTAAGTTTAAAGAGTTCTCACTGATTCTTGAAAAAGGATAACTAACAGAGACCGAGTGATTTTAAATCTGGTTAGTGTGACCAAGTCTGATTAGTTAGTGATTAGATTAAGGTGTATACCACAAAATATTTTTTTTTGTCTAAATTTTTATTTTTGACTACAGAACAGATTTCTGTAAGATTTTCTAATTTTTTATTTGTAACTCTCAATACCAGAATAATTCCGGTGTTGACTAAGTATAATCCTGAAATTCTGGGATTGGAAATAAGGACCTGGATAGAATTCTCTAGTTCTGTGGTACATTACTGTATTTAAATGGAAGATAAATTGTGGATTATTGTGCTTTGATAATAGCATGTCAACCAGTATGAATTACAGTAATGAAAATTGCTCCTTGGTTTTCTTTACAACAGATTCTTTATAATTGCTTAGCAACAACGTAAAAATGTAATAATCCATACTAATTGCAATTTAGCATTACATAAAAGCAATCAAATTTTAAAATTAGTTGCATGTTAGCAACATTTCTCAGACCTGTAAATGTCAACACATTGAGCGGGAGACTCACTCGTTCCGGTAAATCTCATGCTCTCACGCGCTGAAACAGAAATGCCAAGCATTTCGCCTGCTGAGGAATGTAAGTTTGTAATTTAATTCTTAGTTTATTTATTTATTTATTTATTTATTTATTTTCAGTCCAATTTCACTGTCTCTGACTGTGTAACTTTTTTGATGATTACTAATAAATAAAATCATGAATAAAATATATAAATAAAATTACTCAAAAACTTAATAAAATTAATAAGCATAATTAACCGAAATGTCCGTAGTATGGGCGCCAGAGTTCACCAGAATGGATCCCTCGAATTTAGATAAGAGCATGATAAACTGTATATCCTAGGGCGTGTACATAATGCTGCGTACTGGTACATCTGCTGCAGGCCTTACCTAACCTCCTGAAAATGACTAATTAGGTAGAAACTGCACCTAGGTTCATCAATAACACTGATTCTAAAATAGCTAACTATATTCTTAACGAATTCCGTGCATGAGCACCTCATCAACATACAACATTATACATATAATACACACATAAAATATTGCTGGAAGACTCAATATTTACAACAACAACAATGAAAATCGTGGCAAAACGAAAGCGAGAACTAAGCTACCATTTGTAGATAGTCCGATGAACAATGTACATGTATGAAAATAAATACCCTTCACTGTGTCTATATCAATTCGACTTACCGATTCTCATAATCGGCAGTTATCACATCACACAGATACTGTACCTTGTACTACTGTGTTCACATATTTTAACACTTGTAAAGATATATACATACGTCTGTCGATCCTCAACATAAATTTATGGAAAGTATGAGATAGCCTTCACCAACATATAATGCTAGGCCGCCACAAGTGCTACAATACTTAATGCGCAAGCACTCTCCACAATCAGCCACTTTCCACAAACATAACAAGACTACGCTCCATGAACGTTTGAAGTCCAGTCCATTGCAGCCGTGTCACTCCAGTACCGTGTATCAGCACCACTTCCTTCCCGTACAGTGCGTCAGTTGTAGTTCTCTTATACAGTGTCACTGGTTGTAGTTATCTTCCTTCTCGTTCCTTTACAATCACCTCGGTTGCCGCCGTATGATCAACCTTTATAGACATCAACATCCCCCTCCTCTCAGACGATACGTCTGGATTGGTGCTTGCCAGCCAATCATGAGTGAACCTCTTGTCAAGACCTTGCTCCCAAGAGATAAACAAACTCTGGGGTTTGCCTCGGATGAGTCAACGAACTTCCCTAATACAACAACAAGCTCATCTCATCAGGCTGGGATATATATATGACTCATGAATTTCCCGACACAAGTACATCGCAACAAACACTGGGGTAGCCATATGACTCAACCAAATTACCAGAGTTATTAAAGCAATGTTTTCCCACTCGTGCAAAACAAATTACTCATACCTACATATGTGGATATCTTCCAGCTTACCAATATAAATGGCAATATACAAATGAAATACTGATAATAATAATAATAATAATAATAATAATAATAATAATAATAATAATAATAATAATAATAATAATAATAATAGTAATAATAATAATAAATCGAATACTGACAATAATATCTCTAACTTCTACATATAATTCGGGGGTGTGATATATGTACTATCACAACTGTTGTGGTTGTTTCAATAAGTACCAAGTAGACAAAATGAAAGATCAGGATGATGAAGAACAGATGGCAACATCATCTCAACCTTTCTGCCTCGACCAGAAATTCACTCACACGTACAGCCAAGGGATTCTGTTTATTGAATTTTGCTACTTCTTGTATGTATGAGATGGCAACACCACAACTCGAGATGGATTCCACTCGTCAAGAGTTTCACACAGTTTCAGTCTTTGTCTTTACAAAACAATTCAGATATAGAAAGAAGGTGAGAATGATCTTTTTCTGAGAGGAGTTGAATCATAGCCAAGAAGCTATATTATCGATGCAGAAACTTTCTCCGGAACTGGAGTGTTTATCATAGACAGGATATGAATGGTAGGAGGGGGAATATTCATACTGGTAAAGAAGAATTCTTAAGCTATGAAAAAGTATGATAGACAACTTGTTTTTATGATGTACACATCTGGAAGGGGTGATTCTGATTTATTTGAGAAGATAATCAGCTCTGTGGGGAATGACACAGAAAGGAACATTATTGTAACGGGTGATCTCAACCTATCAAATATAAACTGGGAAGGTGATGCGAATCACAGAAAGGATGACCAATAAATGGTAAATAAGTTAATCTGGGAAGAACAGCTGAACCAGAAAGTGACGGAACCAACTAGAGGGAATAATATTCTAGATGTGGTGCTTATAAAACCAGATGACCTTTATAGAGAAACTCAAGCAATAAATACCCAAATAAGAAAACTAGCAGGAGAGAAAGAGCCCCACAATCACATTCAGACACCCCCCTAACCTTAAAAACATTCTTACTCACTAAGAACCTTGTGGGGGTAATAAGACTAATAAAATGTTAACATTCGTGTATTGTGAATGTACCGGGTGGTACACCTCCACGCCGCTAATTTAAATGCGCGCCAGTTAAAACTCCTCTGCAGGAGGAAGTCTGAACTTTATTGACGGTATTAATTTTCTACCTTCTCAGAAGATGTCACTACCTGTAAATTTTGGAGTTTTAGAACTGTGTCACTTTTGATGTGTTTTTGTTTCGCTTGAAGTAAGAAGTGTGAACTTTCTCTTCTAGAGGACACTACTGAAGATCTACAATAGTGCAACCTAGTGCGGAGTCAAAGAACTATTTTTTTGGAGAAAATTTAATTTCAAGAGTTTGTTCTTTGTTAAATTTCTTTATGTCATTGTTTAAGTTGGCAATATTTACCCCTTTCTTCCCCTTGTTATGAATGTATCCAATCCCGAATTTCTTCTATTAATTTCTGACCAATCTGGTGTATCTTCCCCCAACTTGAACCTGTTGCGGGGTCCTACCCAATAAAGAGTTTGTGGGAGGGTGTTTTCTTTCCCCTAACGCCTAGAACCTTCCGCGAGAGGATATAAACTGCTGATTTTCGGGTCTCCTGGCCACTTCTGTTCCATCTTTCAGTGTATTAAGTACATAGCAGGAGGCGGGAAGCGCCTCTTTCTCCGGCAGCGGTCAACAATAAGGTAATGGCCGATTAATAAATTCTTTCTTTGCTAGCTCAGCAGTTTAACTTTCGGGGCGGGTTCTAGGCCGTCCACCATGTAACTTTCCTTTAAAATGTAAAAACTACTGGTATCTATTCTATCTTTCAAACGACATATCGGGATAGAGAGTGCTTAACCCTCACGAGCTCCGACTCACATCGTCTTGAGGTGAACTTATTTTTCTCAACCAATTCTTCCGTAATGTAATGTAAATTGTTATTAAGTCACCTCTGTAGTATGGGATTAGCCCTTGTATTAATGGCCTAGTGCCAAGTAGGTCTTAAGCAAAGTGTATTAGGAGTGCAAATTCGCCTCCTCTCAAATTGTATTTTAGAGGTCATGTATTAACTTTCTTGTCATTTAACAGACCTCAGTAGGTTGGGTATTTTACCCCTGTGTATATGGCCTTTGAGGACAGCTTAAAGGTGGAGTTCGGAGTGGCCTATGATAGGCTTGTATTTTAAGGGTAAGTTGCCCTTTATTGAAAATTGTGTCTCTGCCTCAAGGAGGCTTTTGGGTGTAATTGGAAGCAAATGTTTCTGGCATGTTTGGGGGTTTTCGGCCCCTTTGTTGTATGGTGTTCATTGTAAGGTTGGGCTCCTTGCTCAAGAATTATGTTTCTGACTTTTGAAGCCCCAAATGGGGTACCTATGTAAATGTATTTTTCAATCGTGTTTCGGCTACTAAGTACCTGTTCTATTTGTTGTTACCTAATTTTGCAAAGAAAATATAACCTTGTTAAATTTTAAAATTAATTTCACTTTAGTAGCTTGAGACCTATTCACCACCCAGCACCTTCTTTCATGCATAACTACCACCAAAACGCGGTAACAGTGAACAAGACATAAGAAGTGATGTAAATAATAAAATGTAAATGTTTGTGTACCGGGAGGTACACCGCAATGCCGCGCAGTCAAATTCAGCGCCTAAAGAACTCCTCTATTGGTAAAACAGTGAAACTGAATCTACACCTACTTAGAAATTTAATCAGAAGATGTCACCGCTAAAATAGAGTAATTTTGTTATTGTGTAGTTGCCTACACTGACTGAATTTATCAGTATTTTGGTTGCTATTCATCAAGAAGTTTGGACATTTTCCCGGAGATGACACTGCAAAAAACTACGATCATGCACCCTGGTGCGAAGTGAAAGAACTTTTGATTTAAAGAAGTTTTGTATTCATAAGTCTTTTTTTACTGATTAATGTTAATTTATTTTTGGGTTGGCAATATTTACCTTTTCTTTCCACCAGTTTTGAATCTAGCCAATCCCTAATTTCTGTAATTAATTTTCTACCAATCACACTCTTCTTCTTCTTCTTCAATTCTGAGTGTAACTTTTAAACTGACCAATAAACATGAGAGGGTGTGGCTAGTTTAATCTTGAATGGTCTCTAACTTTCCCTGAGGTTTTATAAACTGCGGCTTTGCATGTCTCTTGGCCAATTGATAGTCATCTTACTGAGTGTGTGTGTCAAAGCGGGAGGTGGATGGCCTCTTTCATCAGCTGTTAGAACTTCTACAAGGTAATGGCCACATAACATCTTTCTTGTTGTAGCTAACTCCGCAGTTTAACCCGAGGGAAAGGTCCGAATCATTAACTATGTAACCTACTTTTCTAAAAATGTAACTTCTGCCGGCTAATGAAAAACTTCATAAAATCTTTAACTGTAAATTGGGGATAGAGAGTGAATTACCCTCTCGAGCTCCCCTGCATCCTGGTTTGAGGTGACAACGTTTTTATAACTGTTTTTCATTCTGTAATATGGTAAAGTAATTTCTATTCGAGTCACCTCAGTAGTTTGGGAATAGCCCCTGTTTCATCGGCCTAGTGTCCATTAGGTTTTAAGAGTTCATATCTCGAAGTGCACGTATTCGCCTCCATTTATTTTGTTTTAGGGCCATTTATTTAACCATTATTCCTTTTACATGAAGGCCCAGTAGGTTGGGTATTAAATACCCCTGTATAATAATTTTCCTACTGTAAGTCGTGGTTTGAGAGGCCAGGAAGTGTAAGCTGATCCTGCCTTGAGTAGGCTTGGAAAACAGAGCCTGTTCGCTCTTTATCAAGGTTTTGGAAGATATATGAATGCCTCTTGAAGAATAGAGGTTGTAATTTTGGGAGCAAGTGCTCTTTGAATTGGGGGATTTCTGCCCTTGAGTAAATTTGTGCTCTTTGTAAATTTGAGCTGAGAGCTCAAGAACTGTAAAGCGAGGGGCTTGAAGTCCAGGACTTGTGGAATTCACTATATTGTATTTTCCTTGACTTGTTTCTAAATTGCTAATTGTACCTGTTACGTTGTTATTTGTTGATTTTTGAAATTCTAAAGAAATATAACCTCTGTTAAAGTTTTAAATTAACTTTAATATTGTAGTTAGACCCATTCACCCCAGCACCTTCTTTCACCTCCTTCTGCTCCACGGGAAACCCCGTACAGTTTGGATGTAAGTGAAGATATTTATTGATGAGATTTAACTTTGTTATGCTGTTAGTTGCAAATAATATTGATTCTTGTACGTAGGTAGGCCTAAGGCATGGGAAGAACAGGAGATTTTTTAATTCTATGGACTGTGCTACCCACATAATCTTTGGAGTAAAAAAAAGTTATGTACACAAGTGTAGGCTTTGTCTGTCCTTATGCCGACTGTTAATAAGTAATAATACAATTAAAATCATAACTTGGTGACCCTAGAGTTAGAACATCATCAAGAAAAAAGATAATGCTATTCGCATTACGTCACACTAACTACTTTTATGGTTTTCGGAGATACCGAGGTGCCAGAATTTTGTCCCGCAGGATGTTTTTATGTACCAGTAAATCTACCGACACAAGGCTGACATATTTGAGCACTTTCAAATAACACCCCACTGAGCCAGGATCGCACCTGCCAAGTTGGGATCAGAAGGCCAGTGCCTCAACCGTCTGAGCCACTCAGCCCGGCTCAAGGAAGATGATGATGATGATGATTGTTGTTTAAAGGGGCCTAACATCGAAGGTCATCGGCCCCTAATGGAACGTGATGGACAACGTGATACATGATATTTAAAATTTAAAAAAATGTATCCACTGACAAGAGTTAAAAAAGATGGTGATGAAAAATGAGTATGAGATTAAGACAGCAGTGAATCTAATTCACAATGCCTTATTTTCTAATAAAATAAGAGAAAATACAGGGAGAAAAGGAATAAGGCATTGCCTGGTGGTGCAGATATATATACTTCATTTACATTAGAAGTTAAAATAACACATTAAAATACGCAACACAAACTACAATGAAGTCAATGGGATAAGAGCGCAATTGAAACAAATACACAAGGAAAAAGGACATCACTAGACACGATAAAACAGACCACTATCCCTCAAAGCGGATGACGAGGTCTGCTGACTGCTCGTCATTTCGCAAGATAAGGGAGATGGTACCCGGAAGGTTAAGACTACGGCAAAGATCGACCAGGTCCATACACTCCGTAAGGATGTGTACCACGGTAAGATGGTCGCCGGAAGTACACACCGGAGGGGGTTCACCTTTCAAAAGAGGCGAGTGAGTTACGATACCGTGGCTGATCCGAAGACGACATAATACCACGGCTTCCCTCCGCGAAGCCCGATGGGAAGTCCTCCATACCTTCATTGTTCCTTTTATCGCTCTGAGCTTATTGGGAAGTGGAATGGCCTGCCACTCCATCTCCCAATGAGACATGACCAGATGTCTCAGGTGAGAGCGAATATCACTTGCTGGAACCTTGAAAGGCAACGGGGGCAGTGTAACTGCATCCTTGGCAGCCTGATCTGCTAACTCGTTTCCCTCGATCCCCATGTGGCATGGGAGCCACAGAAACGTAATTCTGGTGCCGGCATCCGAACACCCGGCCAGCAAGTCCTGGATCCGCTGCACCAGGGGGTGCCGAGGGAAACAGGTATCAATAGACTGGAGTGAACTCAAGGAGTCAGTACACACAAGAAAGTGTCGGCGTTCATTGTACAGTGCGTACCGCAAAGCTCTACAAATAGCATAGAGCTCTGCTGTGTACACACTACAGGTTTCCGGGAGAGCGAAAAGAAACCTATCATTGTCAACAACGAACGCACAGCCCACCTTCGTGTCTGTCCTTGAACCATCCGTGTAGACGACGATTGAACCTGGATAGCGGCCAACAACGGACAAGAAGAGCCTCCGATAAATCGAAGGGTCCGTGTTTTCTTTCGGGCCAGTGTGTATCTCCAGGATTATTTCAGGTCGCTGTACTACCCACGGAGGTACCGCACTTGGTTGTCTGACAAGGCAAGGAACCGAAGGTACGTTAAACAACCTGTAACTGCTCTCCACGCGTATTCCAACCGGCCGCGTTGCTCGGGGACGAGCGGCGTACAGCAAACGGTTGCCATTGTTGAAAACGCAATGATAGCTTGGATGAAGTGGCATCTGTCGCAAATTTGTAGCCTAGGTAAGAAGCAGTTGCTGGCGCCTCAGGTGTAAAGGCGGCACACCACACTCAGCGAGCAGGCTAGCTATGGGGCTTGTACGAAAGGCTCCCGTCGCCAACCGAACCCCGCTGTGGTGGATGCTGTTTAGCTTCGCAAGAACGCTTGGTCTTGCTGAGCCATATGCTGCACTGCCGTAGTCTAGGCGAGATAAAATATGTGCCCTATAGAATTGTAAGAGCACCGTGCGGTCAGCCCCCCAAGAAGTGCTGCTAAGAAACTCCATGATATTAAGCTTCTTAGCACATTGTACTTTCAATTGCCGCAGATGTGGCTCCCACGACAATTTATTATCGAAAAGGATCCCAAGAAATCGGTAAGTGTCAACTACAGGTATAGCTACATTTCCTAAATAAAGTTAAGGAGGAGGGTGAAGAGAACGTTGGCGACAAAAGTAGACAACACAGGTCTTTGTGGTGGAAAAACGAAAGCCACGTTCTAAGGTCCACTGCTCTACCCTCCTAATAGCTTGCTGTAATTGTCGCTCTGCGACTGCCCTACTGCATGAGCTATAGTGCAGAGCAAAATCGTCCACATATAGGGACGGTATTATGGCTGGACCAGCAGCAACGACAATACCGTTTATGGCAATCACGAACAGAGTAACACTAAGGACCGATCCCTGTGGGACTCCATTTTCTTGAACGTGGTATTGCGAATATGTCCTCCCTACTCGGACATGGAATAGACGGAGGGACAAAAAATTCGCAATAAATACCGGCAAGTTACCTCGGAATCTCCATTGATGCAGGACTGAAAGGATGCCATATCGCCAGGTGGTGTCGTAGGCCTTCTCCAAGCCAAAGAAGAAAGCTACCAAGTGCTGTTTGCGGAGAAACGCATCCTGGATAGAGCTCTCCAGGCGTACCAAGTGGTCTGTGGTGGATCGAGCGGCTCAAAAACCACATTGGTACTCGGACAAGAGTCCTTGTTTCTCCAGACACCACACGAGTCTGCGATTTACCATCCTCTCAAATAGCTTACACACGCAGTTTGTAAGACAAATCGGTCTGTAACTTCCTGCATACTTAGAATCTTTGTCAGGCTTGAGGACAGGGATGACTATGCCCTCTCGCCACTGAGACGGAAAATCACCCTCTATCCAGATTCGGTTGAACACACGAAGGAGAGTAAACTATCATCACTAAGGTGTTTCAACATCTGGTTATGGATGTTGTCCGGTCCAGGAGACGTGTCCGTGCAAAGCGCTAGGGCCCACTCCGTAAAGGGCACGCTGTAGTCCTCTGAAGCTTGGGTGGCAAAACTAAGGTGATGACGTTCTGCCTCCCGCTTCAGAGGGAGGAAATCAGGATAGTAATTCCCGGAGCCAGAGACATCCGCGAAATGACCAGTGAGATGGTTAGCAATCGTGAGAGGATTAGTGGCGACACTGCCTGCAATGGAAATTGCCGGTACAGCAGATGATCCTTGAATACCCGAAATTCGTCGAAGTTTCGTCCACACTTGAGATGATGGAGTATGCGACGTCATGGATGACACATCTCTCCCGTGAAGCCTTCATACTTTGTCGAATAAGAACTCGCGCCTTAGCGCGGAGTTTCTTAAATGTTACCAAGTTGGCCACAGTAGGCTGTCGACGGTAACGTTTATGAGCACGACGGCGTTCTTTGATGGCTGCTGCTACTTCATCGTTCCACCAAGGAACGAGTTTTCGACGAGGAGTCCCCGAGAAGAACAGAATGGACTCCTCAGCAGCAGCAAGAATAACTTGGGTGACGTAAGTTATTTCCTCGCCGACACTCCGTCTGATATCGTCATTAAAGACAGCTAGTGATGTGTACTTTGGCCAATCAGCATGTTTAAGTATCCATCGAGGGGGAGCCTCGACGGATTTATGTTTCAACAAAGTAAGGGTGATGGGGAAAAAGGTCACTGTCACAGAGATCGTGTGTATGCCACTGAAACAGTAGAACCATGACGAATATAAGAACCAAGTGTGATGACTCAACTGTTATAGCGTGGTAGTTTGTGGACCGCCACTGGGAGCACTGCAAACGTCTATGTCCAACACGTGCTTCAATAGACCGGCAAACCATGTGTTGGAAAGGGCGGGAGATGTTATTGTGCGAGATATTTCAAGTCAACAAGTTGAATTTCCTTTGCTTTCAGTTCCTAAACTCAGTTCATTGCGTGTTGAGCACTTAAAGCACGTGTGTTATGTGGCCTGATTAAATCAATAGTTCAGCATGCCGTACTGTTTTGTGCCTGGCTGTAAGTCAGGTAATGGTAGAGTAGTTAATGGTATAAAAATTTTGCACCAACGAAGGATAGAAATAAATTTGAAAAATGGGCCAGAGCTATTCCACGAAAGGAATAGTAGAATTGGTCAAGTTCATTTCTCTGATGATTTGATAGTAAAATCAGATAACTTTATAGTGAATGCTGAAAAAGTGGTTATGCCTCGTGAGAGATGGAAATTACGTCCAGGAGCAGTGCCTCACATTTTCCCTAATTTGCCGAAATACCTTTCAAGTGAGATTAAGTCCCATGAAACTCCCAACAGGAAAAAAGATTCCAGACAGCACTAGGAGAAGAAGAAAGAAGATTGAAGACTGGAGTGTAGCAGCAAGTGGAGAATTAAAAGGTCAGTCTAATGTTGATCAAAATTTGGGTTATTCTAGTGTGCTTTCTGATGCCGAAAAGACAATATTATCACTGAAAAGGCGCCTAAAAATTGCTAATCGAAATTTAAATCGAGCTAGATCCAGTCTAAACTCGGCAAAATCGAGAATCAATTTATTGGAGAAGCAGGTTAGAAATACACAGTTCGAAACTCTTCGATTGAGAAGTGTTTAGTGAACCATTTGGCTGGATACGTTGTTAAGCACTCTTCTAAATATATTAAGTGTTCACCCTGTGCCCATTCTCTACGTGACAATAATTATAGTACATTTTCAGTTCTCTCAGAAATAATAGACTACGGTTCAAGCAATAATGAAGTGTTTTTAACACGCCCTTCGAAATGTGTATGTGACATTCTTTTCCAGGCCGAGAAAGTATTTAGTGAAAAACTGAACTCAAAATTGATATGGAGCGAAATATTTTTTGATTGTATCGATTCGATAGACAAAATTTCAGTTGATCCTTCAGGCGCTGGCTATTGTCTTCAACATGTTATGGATATAATCTCCAGGCTTGTTTATCATTATCTAAAATGCCGATTTTTCTTCAGAGTGAAAGAAATCCGGCAAGATTTACGATCTCGAACATCCGCCAAATCTTCACGCAAGCTTTCGAAAGTCCAGTAACCGACAAACTGAGATGGTAAGTAGAGTATTACCTTTAAATAGTTCATGGGTGTTTTTTTAATATGCTGGGAGTTGTGTTATTTATGTATATATACACTCGAGTAACTTGTGCTTTTCGCAACATGTGATGAAAGTCGTAGCTCTTATTTCCATGTATGATATTTTTCCATTGTTCTCTGCCGTGGTATTTTAATTGTAATCTCTCATTTTTTAAAAATAAAAGACAGTGTATATACTTATCAGTTACGGAGTAATACGTTTCCTGTGTCACCATTCCTAAGACCAGCTGATAGGTATTGTGGAGCTACCAAACTCTAGCGCCGCCTAACGGGGCGCGCCTGAACTCGATGAGTCATCACACTTGGTTCTTATATTCGTCATGGTAGAACCAACGTTCGGCTGCATAGACTTATGTCTATGCGAGAATATGTGCCGTAACGTACACTAAAGTGAGTTGGTTCCCCCAAGTTGAAAATACATAAATCCAGCTCTGTTACTAATGTTTCCAACTCTCTCCCCCTGGGGCAAGGCGTCTCGGAGCCCCATATGGGGTGATGGGCGTTAAAATCGCCCAACAAGAGGAAGGGAGGTGGACGCTGATCTATAAGATCAGTGACATCAGTTATGTTAAGAGCTTGACTACACACTGTTGTTATGACAGGCAGCGGAACGCGAACAGCTACGGCCTCGAGTGGAGTTCTTAATGGAATCTCTTCGCTGTAGGTATCAGAATGTACAAAATGCCAACACCACCGGAAGCCCGGTGAGCATAGTACCGTTCTGTCAAGTATAGTCTGAAATTTCTCAAGACCGTATGATGATCAGGTCTGAAGTCGGTCTCCTGAATACAGACTATACTTGCTGCATTCTCACTAATGAGCTGACGTAACTCAGCAAGATGCCTGTCATAACCGTTACAATTCCACTGTAACAGTGCCATAGTGTGGACTATAAAAGGAGTGTTAGGTTATGAGCGACAAAATGCTCGTAAGCCTAAACACTATTTACTTCTACATCCGTAGATGTAGAGGACAGCGCGACATCCATCCCGTCATCAAAAGATGGCAGGGGTGCCGCCCAGAACTTCGACGCTTGTCGGGAGAGAGTAGTTCCCCTACGAGGAGAGCGCGCAGCTTTGGGAGCAGGAGTGCCTCCTGGCGCAGACTCATACACCCCAGATTTGGGGGCATGACTTCTCCTTCGCAGGGGAAGGCCGAGAGCGCTCAGCACGGGCGCTCTTCTTCCCCTTCTTTTTTTCGAGTTTAGACGGGCTGGGAGATGGTTTCCCAGCCCTGGTCGACGATGCCGCCTCTGCCGGCTGGGGCACGACTTTCGTCGACCTCCTAGGTGGGGGGGAGACTTAGTCTTCCCCTTTGCTGTGCCGGCTGGGAACTGCCAGCCTGTACAGACTTCTGGTTGGTCAAAGGTGGGGTGGTCCCCCCCTTCGAGCTTTGACTATTTGCGACGTTGCTGGGAGCAGGTTGTAAATGACAAACCTGGAAGACTCTGAGCTATCAAGCTATAGTCGACTGTATGGGCAGGTGTATTTGTAGAATTAAACTTACGGCGCGCTTCCTGGTAGGAAAGACCATCCAGGGTCTTGATCTCCTGTATCTTCTCACTCAGGTATGTCGGACAATTCCGATCCCGAGGAGAATGAAAACCAGAGCAGTTAGTGCACTTGTATGGAGTTGTGCACTCCTCCGCGCCGTGAGCTACTCGTCCACATGTACCACATACAGCCTGATTCGAACAGCGAGATACCATATGTCCGAATCGCTGACATTGATAGCATCGCATAGGAGGCGGGATGTACGGCCTCACATCGCAACGATAAGTTGTTACCTTGACTTTCTCTGGTTATACTGACAACTTGAAAGAGACAATGAAGGCACCAGTGGCAACGTCTTCACCGTTGACCTTGCGCGTAATGCGCCGGACGTGTGTCACGCCACGGTTCTTCATGTCTTCCATCAACTTGTCGTCGGTGTTCAAAATAAGGTCGCGGTGAAAGATGACTCCGCGAACCAGGTTCAAGGACTTATGTTCCTCCACTTTGACGGGGATTTCGCCAAAGTGCTCGCACTTAAGCAACTGATCAGCTTGCAGTGCTGTACGAGTCTTTAGAAGCAAACTACCGTTGCGCATTTTCTTAAGTTCCTCCAGTTCGCCGTAGACGCCTTCGATGTTCCTACTAAAAAGGATCGACTTCACCAGCTTAAAATCGTGCCCATCGGTCCTGGTAGCGACCAGAAACCTAGGGAAGCTGGATCCCATTCCTTCACGCTGCGCATGTTCCCAGGGAGTTGAACCTCTCAGGGAAGCAAAAGTTAAAGACTTAGGTGGGCGACCACCTTGAGAGAGCCGACTTCGTTTGGAAGTCATGCCCGATAGCTTCCTCCCCTCCACCCACTCCGATCAGGGGTCTCTGTAGCCGAACCAAGCAGCCAAGGCAATACCCACCTGGTCGTAGCAGGTACTACCCGGGGTCCGATGTTGGACGATGCCTAATACGGGATGACTGAGGCAATGAGCACTAGTACTCCCTTCCTCCAGTCACCCGCAATAGCATGTACCCCATAGCGTGTACAGAGCACTAAAAATAAGAAAAAATAAATAAAAATAATTAATAATAGTATGTAATTCTGGCATTCGGCTGTGCGGGGACCTGCGTTGTCAGGCGGATACTACTGCCCGGGTACATGACACTCACACCCGCCGCGTCCTGGGTGGTTGCTGGCGCGGGCTTTCGAGCGTCGTCGCACACATAGGAGCTCCATCACAGAGCAGCAAGCACATCAAAATTTTGAATGCTCTACATCTGACCCTGGGAAAAATAATAAAAAATAAAGAGGGGACCATGGCCACATGACCCTTTAAGTCGCCTTCTATGACAGGCAGGTATTACCTATGGATATATTCAGCCTCTGCCATCCACAGGAGGTCCATCACATTATACCAAACTGCAATCCATGTCCGCGCCAAGGTCGCCCCTTTTTGTCGCCTCTTACGACAGGCAGAGGATACCGCGGGTGTATTCTACATGTGCGTCCCCCACCCGCAGGGGGTAGTGTGTTTGGTTCGCGAGAGGTATTTTATTTCCCTCAAATCCGCCGGCAAGCCGGTTAGGACCCCCCTATTCGCCACCTGGGACACGCCACGTGGGAGTATCACCTCTCCCCCTGCTACACCATCGTAGTAGGTTCGTGGCAAGGAAGAAGAAAACCACCATGGAGCCAGCCGGAGCTGTAAAAATAGCAAGAGGTAAAACTGAAATAGACAAGGTCGGTATAAAATTGCCTCTATTTTTGGTAGAGAAGTTGGATATTTTGTTTTGCCAGGCAGAGGCACAAATTGTTATGCTAGTACAGAAGAATGGAAAGACAAGTTGAAGATGAGTTGGGAGAAGATCAATTTGGCTTCAGAAGAAATGTAGGAACACATGAAGCAATCCTGACTTTACGTCTGATCTTAGAGGATCGAATTAAGAAGGACAAGCCCAGATACATGGCGTTCGTAAATCTAGAAACGTCATTCGATAATATTGCCATTGATTCTTTCATGGCCCGTACTTATAGACATGATACTGTGTAGGCTTTAGGACTTATGCCGTGTCAATAATAAGGTGAAATTCTTTACGTTTCGCAGAGAAGTGTGCTCTGCGTCATCAGAAGAAAATCTCTACTGTCTACGAGAAAGGCTTCTTCTGATGACGGAGAGCACAGTTCTCTGCGAAACGTAAAGAATTTCAACTTATTTCTTGACACGGCATAAGCCCAAAAGCCTATACAGCATTCGATAATGTTTATTGGACCAAGCTATTTGAAATTCTGAAGGTGATTAGGATCAGATACCGAGAAAGAAAAATTGTCTACAATTTGTATAAAAATCAGTCTGCATTGACAAGAATCGATGGCTCTGAAAAAGAAGCAGCAATCCAGAAAGGAGTGAGGCAAGACTGCAGTTTGTACCACCTCCTTTTCAATGTTTACATAGAACAGGCAGTAAAGGAAATCAAAGAGGAATTTGGAAAGGGAATCACAATCCAAGGAGAGGAAATGAAAACCTTGAGATTTGCCGATGATATTGTTATTTTATCTGAGACTGCAGAAGATCTCTAGAAGTTGCTGAATGGTATGGACAAAGTATTGAGTAAGGAGTACAAGATGAAAATATACAAGTCCAAAACAAACGTAATGGAGTGCAATCGAACGAAGGCATGTGATGCAGGTGATATTAGATTAGGAAATGAAGTCTTAAAGTAGATGAATATTGTTACTTGGGTAGTAAAATAAGTAACAATAGCAGAAGTAAGGAGAGCATAAAATGCAGACCAGCACAAGCAAGGAAGAGCTTTCTTAAGAAAAGATATTTGCTCACCTCAAACATTGATATAGGAATTAGAAAGATGTTTCTGAAGACTCGCACGTGGAGCGTGGCATTGTATGGAAGTGAAACATGGACGGTAATTAGCTCATAAAGAAAGAGAATAGAAGCTTTCGAAATGTAGTGTTACGGAAGAATGCTGAAGGTGAGAAGGATAGATCGATTCACGAATGAAGAGATACTGAATCAAATTGGCGAGAAGAGATCGATTTCGCTGAATTTGATGAGAAGAGAGAGAATGATTCGACACATCTTAAGACACCCAGGACTTGCTCAGTTGGTTTTGATGATGATGATGCTTATTGTTTAAAGGGGCCTAACATCGAGGTCATCGGCCCCTAAAGGTACGAAATGAAATGTGTGCCAAACCCCTCCCTTACGGATAGCATATGACGAAAATGAAACAAACGTAACGGGAGAATGAGGTGCGGACCGCGATTAGGGAAGGCAGAAAAAGGCCCTGAGCTCAAGATGGGCCTCGTTATTAACCAACGAGGACGATTATAGAACACTACTATAAATGAAACGTAGAATAAACATAAGGACAAGGTTTATTAGTAAATTAATAATAGAATCCAAACATGGAAAAAAGAAGCCAATCGCATAACAGAGAAAAGAAAAAACAAGACATAAACATACCTTCACAAGCGTTTCTGCCGGGGTCGTGGGGTGAGCTCAACATAAATAATTATAACACACACCAAATATTTCGTTATCAGCTCACTGATACAGTAATGACCTCATTACCATTAATATTTCAATTAAATTTGCCGTGCGCACGGTAGTACAGCCAATATATATTTTTTTATTTTTTTAAACTTCAGATTAAATTATTCACAGCGCATATCTTTCCATTCTCCATTCGCACGACAATAATAGAAGCCTCCTACTACAAAAACATTTTAACCCACGTCACCACAGAGATCAACATAAGACGCAAGGAGTAAAGGAATGAACCAGCCAAAGGCGCTGAGTACAGCATCTTTGGTCCAGCAAAAATAAAACAGGCATGCGCAGAGATACGAAAAATAAGAATACCAACATGGCCGACCGGCGGTTAGGCCGAGCCCCAACCAACACATGGCCAAGTAAATGACAAATCTGTACCAAGATAAGGAAAAGAGGTACCCAAACAAAATCGAAATGAAACCGAAATAAAACATGAATGAACCAATCGATAGCCCATCTTTTACTTGCTTCAGACACCAGCATTCACTCATAACATTCACATGAGGTACAAATACACGCCACATGACTCACCTTAACACAGTTCCAGATCTCGCATATTGAACTAATAACGTGCACTATGGGAGCACAATATAAGATTATACGTATTTTGTATAATCGGGCAAAACAGGCAGGATCGTGCACCAAATCACATTAAGCTTGAGTTTCGTACGACTTCAAATTAAACTTTGTCGACACGAAAGTCGTTACTTCGAAGGCGGCCAGGTACAAACAAAACAAATGCACCCGAACAAGTGCACCAAAAACGTGATGGATTCGAGACCAAATTCCCAAATTAGCAGTAATCATAATATTAACCTCTCACAGTCACACACACCATTTACACGAACCGAAATAGAAGATGCACATCGACCGGCCCATCAGGGATCGTAAAAAGGTAATGCAAACGTAGTAATAATAAAGAGACAACAGAAAGCACATACCTGTTAAATCAAGACATTAATTATGGCATGAATGGTGGTAAACCCACGTTTAAATAAGGTAAAAATCCACCTAAAGCAAAGGAAGGCGATTTCACATCGTCTAGCCTCCATTGTTAAAAAAAAATCACGAGTGAGGAAGGCAAAGATATGCGTCAAAAGATGAAAACAGTAGTCTAGTACGGCAAAAGATCGTCAATACACACCACGCAGAGTGCTGCGCTCTGTGGCCTATCAAGGGATATACTCAGGTTTTTCCTCGAACTGAGGTCAACAAAACTTGTATGAGTAGTAAACATAACATATGAGAAACATGCAAAAGGAGCATGGTTCAAATGTCAACAAAAAGTTCAAAATCATCCACTGACCAAAATTTAAAAAATCATGAAGAATGAATAGATGGACATGAACACACAAAAAACAACAAAAAAAAAAAACAGTGGATCCGACTCAAAAAAAGATCATAAATAATAGTATTACTGATCAAGGGACCACTTATAAAGCACAATCCTGAATCGAGGAATGCTTGATGTCTAAAGGGGTCCAAAATCCAGGTCTAAGGCCCCTCAGAATGGTACTTATCGCTAGTAAAGTAGAACCATGGTATTTGTCATGTTGCGGTACTAATCAAAGGTAGCGTAAACTCACAGTGTTCCAAACATTATGGTACTACTCACAAGTATTGTACCTCGTACAGGTAACGCAGACCTATGGTGTTTCTCACACAATAGCGCCACTCACAGCCAATACAAACCGATGAGGCTCCTCACCTAGGTGTACTAATCACGGGCGCCGGTATTCCCGTGGTGTTCCTCACATAGTGAGTACCATTCACAAGCAACGCAGACCCATGGTGTCGCTCATATAGTGGTACAACTCACAGGCTACGCCCAGATCCGTGGTGTAGCTCACGCGGGTACGACTCACGGGTAATGGGAACCCACAGTCTACACCTACTGCTGCTACGAATCACAAACCTACTGTGTACCTAATTTAGTGGCACTACTTGCAAGTAAAGGTGACCCATGATGTTCCCGTGTGATGGTACTAATCAAAAGTAGTTTCATGGTTCTAAGACAATCATACCTTGGTCGCCCCTTTTAGTCGCCTCTCACGACAGGCAGGGGATACCGTGGGTGTATTTTTCGTCTGCGTCCCCCACCCACAGGGGGTAGAGAGAGAAGAAAGAAGAAGGGATCCGTCACTTCGAAAAATGAAGTAACGGACGAAGAAAGGCAAGGGCCACGAAAGGCGTGAAAATAAAGACTCCTTAGGCCTCGAATGCTATAATACCATCGGGGTCGGAAAAGAACAAGAGTTGACCAAGGGAGGTCGGATAGGATAGACGAAAGTGAGGAGCCCAGCACAAGTAAGTGGAAGCAATGCCAAGACTCAGCTAAGGGCCCCGTGGTCGCCAATCCACACTCTCAAGTTGAGAGCCCATCGGGCCCCTTTTAGTCGCCTCTTACGACAGGCAGGGGATACCGTGGGTGAATTCTACATGTGCGTCCCCCACGGGCAGGGGGTAATGTGTTTGGTCCGCGAGAGGTATTTTATTTCCCTCAAGTCCGCCTGCAAGCTGGTTAGGACGCCCCTATCTGCCACCTGGGATGCGCCACTTGGGAGTATCACCTCTCCCCTGCTACGCCAGCGTAGTAGGTTCATGGTCAGTTGATTTTTGAGGGAAGTATAGGTGGTAAGAACGGTAGGGGTAGACCAAGGCATGAATATGACAAGCAGATTAGAGCAGATGTAGGGTGCAATAGTTATGTAGAAATGGAAGGTTAGCAAAGGATAGGGTGGCATGGAGGGCTGTATCAAAGCAGTCTATGGACTGATGACTCAAACAACAGTATTAAAACAGAAACTAAAAAGTTTCATTATTTACTAGCGCAACTTGAACCGTGACTTTATTTGGGATTTGATTAACTGTTCAGAATAAAATGTTCATTAAAAAAAAAAACCACACTTGATAACTTTCAAAGAAAGTGAAAAGAAACAAAGAAGCTGGTGAGCGAACTGGAGCTTGGAGACTTAAAACCAGGTCAGTTGCTCCATAAAATGAAAGGTTATGTAAGGACAATTATTTCAGAAAAAACATGAAACACTTTATGGCTATGGCCTGACAAAGTTCCCAGCAAAATGAGCACCTGAACAAGATGACGCTAATGGCTGATCACTTAACAGAAATACGAATGGCCAATGACACGTAGCTTCGCAGCGAACAGTCAAGGACAAGTCACATCAGGGACATTCTAGACGCTTCCTTGCAAAAAATTTTACTTCTATAATAATTAAGATACTGGTAAGTGAGTAACATCATCGTGTTGACCGTTTCACAAACGTCTCCATGTACCAATTTCATTCAAATCCCTAAAGGGGAAGTCAGAGTTATTCCACATAATATAAACTACAGTCATAAAATAGTGAGTGATAACCCCGCAGCGAGATCTTCCAGACCTTCAAAGGCTTTTGGTGCCCTGGCGTGGAGCTGCCAATGTGGGATCGTGGTGCCAGGGTGTGTAGCTATCAACGTGGTTCCATGGCAAGGACGCAGCCTAGAGGATTGCCGAAGAAGACGCCTGAAATAAAACCTCACTTGTAAAGTGATATAATTTGACTTTTCCTGAATAAATTCTTTTCAAAAAAGACTGAAGTCATTTTAGATAGAACCTCTCTCTCTCTCTCTCTCTCTCTACTTCGCTCCAGGCCATTACTGTAATAATAACATGCTCTACCGGTATAGAGTCTGTGATAAGAAATTCACAAATACCGACATTTCTTGGCAAAATACTTACTGCAGGAAAACCACTCAGAATTTGGACGTTTATTCCGTCGTGTCTTAATGAATAAGGACCTTACAATGCATACCAAGATCATGGTTTACCATGCTGTTGTCATATCAACACTGCTTTATGGCTGTGAATCTTGGACCCTCTACTGTCAGGATATCAAAAAGCTAGAGCGCGTCCTTCTGCGAAAACGTAGATCCATCTTGAACGTTGACACTACCATGTAAGGTAGTGGTGATTATTGTTTCAAGAGGAAGTACAACTAGGCAACCATCCTCTATTAACACTAATCAGAGAGAAAAATAGAAGGGATCCAACATTTCGAAAAATGAAGATACTGGCCAAAGGAAGACAAGGGCCACGAAGGGCATGAAAATGAAAGGCTCCCTAGGATTCGCAACCTGATACTGTCGGAGTCGCAGAAAAAAAATTTGACTCAAGTGAGGTCAGATGGGATAGATGAAAGTGAGAAACCTGGCACAAGTAAGTGGAAGCAATGCCTGAACTCAGCTAAGTGCCCCATGGTCACCTACACATGCTCCCATGTTAAGATCCCCTGGGGCCCCTTTTAGTCACCTCTTACGACAGTCAGGGGATACCGTAGGTGTTATTCTACCACCCCAGAGGATACCTTAGGTGTTATTCTATCGCCTCCACTCACAGGGGGAGAAGACTTGTGTCACCTACCTTGCAGTTTTTGAGAAAATGCATGCTGTAAGCATCATCAGCCACCGCCTCAGAGGGATAAGGCACATCTGTCGCATGAGTGAAACCAGGCTTCCTCATTAACTCCTGTATGGTGAACTCTGCTCTGGCACAAGACTTCATGGGGCCTCTTTGATGCGTTTCAAAAGCATACTATGAAAAGAGCTGGAATTAATACTCGATTCTGGGATATGCTTGCTGAGAATCTTACACTTTGGTGCCACACTGCTTCTACATCAGGTATGGTGTTTGAAGAGGAATGAAGATCACATGAAGAGGACAAGCACGGAAGCTCCATTAAGCTCAGCCCCACCCTCCCCCAGCCTTTCCATGTGATCTGTGTGAACGTATATTTCATGCCAAGATTGGGCTACTAAGTCATATGAAAGATATTCACAAAGCATTGTGAGTGTAAAAATATAAACTGCTGAAGAATATGTTTACTCGGATACGAGTTGCAGCCACCGCTGCCGCCGATATATTTACTGTACATAAATATAACATTTTGTAATTTTATAGGGCACCACCGATCATGGGAAGAGTTTGAAAGAAGTTAACTGGGTCACTGGGTAAATGTAGGTATAATCAACTGTATATGGAAAATGCCATTACAGCAGAACGAAGTGGCAAATTTAGCATTAGGAGGTTATCTGAAGAATATGGAGTACCTTATACAATAAATTGAAGGCTGGTGCACGTACAGCTTTAAGTGCAGAGGAAAAAAATAATTTTGCTCGAGGTGTCCTAGAATGTGCTAAATGGGGATTCCCCCTTAAAGGTAAAAATATCTGCAATGAAGTGAACGGATACCTAACTCATGAAGGATAAGTCGAAAAGCAGTTTAAAAACAACTGTCCTGAAACTGAATGGTTTCCAGGGTTCTTATCACGAAATGAGGAACTTGCACTGAGGACTATCATATGATCCCATCCAGCTGTGACAATCCCTTCACGTGAGTCTGTCTGCTTCGATTTTCAAAAGAACCTGAAGTTACCTAATATCAGCACAAATGATGTTTCCTATGAATGACAGGTGTAGTTTTAAGTGTGTAATGTTCACATTATTTCAAACAATAATTCAGCCTTTTACATATATGTGGCTGTTGACAAAAAGTGCTCATATGTTTTTTCCATGTTATCCCATTTCATTTTTCACATTACTGGGGGGAGGAGATTCAGGACTTGATACTATTTTGTGATTCCTGCTTTGGACAAAATAAGAACTATACAGTAATAAGATATTTTTACTATGCTGTTCACATTATGAAGCAGCTAAAATCCATCACTGTTTTGTATCTGATCAGAGGTCACGCCTATACAGAATGTGATTGAAATATGGATCTTACAAATCAGAAGATAAGAGTTGAACCTCCTGAAGACTGGAGAGAACATATACGGGTTGCATGACAGAAACCAAGCCCTATCACTGTGGCAGATTATGATCAAAGTTTGTTCAAGAAATGGGCAGATCACTTCAAAAGCAACCTTTTACTGAAGTGTCCATTTCCCACAAGACCAGTTCGTGAGTTACACACGAAACCCCAAGAAGTGTTACATCACAGTACATACAATGGACCGTGGTCTTCAAAAACACAAAAGAGAAATTCAGCCTTATCTGAAAGGAGAATGCCTCCATCCACCAAGAAAGTACAACGGACAGCTTCCCATTTCCAATGCAAAATTCAAAGATCTACAAGATCTAAAACAGTTCTGTGGAGATCCTGCAAATAAGTTCTATGACAATCTTCCACACAAACTAGTACCAAAGTGAGCTCTAAAAGTGATAAACATTTATTCTTGTTTGTGTACATTGTAAATTTTTATATATATAGTGGACATTCATCTTTTTTAGCCTGTTTAATCTGCAACATGCAACAACTTTCAAAGACAACAATTCTGAAACTTAGCATTGTTACATAATCTTCCATCTAAGAGCTATATAACATAATAACTAAACTCTCTGTAAAATAAGTTGCTGTGGTGAATATAATGCAAGTTACAGAGTGTCAAAGTTTGAAATTCAGTTATCTCATTCCAAGCTTTTTGTGACATTCATTGTTTTTCCCTTGTACCCATCAAATAATAATAATAATAATAATAATAATAATAATAATAATAATAATAATAATAATAATGTTTTAACGTCCCACTAACTACTTTTAAAGGTTTTCGGAAGACAATGAGGTGATGTACTAACAATTTGTTGGTTATTTTGATCCACCTTTTCAATACAAATTACAGTTTGTGTTGCTACAGATTACAGTCTTTTTAAATAACATTATTTAGAGAGCACAATTCTTAACTAAAATTCTCAATACTGAAATGTTACTGTATTCTAGAAACCAACACACTTCAGAAACTATGGCTCCTATATATTAACATCCAATATTTATATTTATATTTATGACTCAAATTTTAATGCCAAATTATAGTTGAATCAATTTTATTTTAACATTGCAAACAATTTTTAGCCAAATTTTCAAATTGTAAAAACTGTGTTTTGGACGTCAATGTGTTTTAGAATTAAGAGTTAATCCATTTTAACATTGCAAATCATATTGTCATAATTTTTAATGTGTATATTATTCTTGTTTTAAATATAGTTATCACTGAAATTAGATTTACATTCAATGTAATGAAATTTGTAACAACCCAAATATGACAAACCTTGAGGCAATTGTATAGGCTGATGATGCTTGTGAATAAAAGCGAAACATGTCCCGGTAAATTAGTGTTGTAACATCACAACTTAGCAACACAAACTGTAATTTGTATTGAAAAGGTGGATCAAAATAACCAACAAATTGTTAGTATATCATAGCATAGTTCAATACGGGTCTAATAATGAGATTAGTTACATGTAATAAAGACAATGAGGTGCCGGAATTTTGTTGGACGAGAGTTCTTTTATGTGGCAGTAGACCTACCGACATGAGACTGATGTTATTGAGCACCTTCAAATACCACCAGACAGAGCCAGGGTCGAACCTGCCAAGTCGGGATCAGAAGGCCACTGAGACCGGCATAAGTGTAATACAGTATATGTAATTCGTATCGCATTCAATCTCATCAACCTCCACCCCTTTCTGGGTCTTCCCCTGTGAACACAGCTGCTGAAAGACCAGCTATTTACATATATTGAGCCCCACTTTCATCAGCAGCATTACCAACAAATCTTACCCCATAAAAGGTCGTCATGACTGCACTTCGTCCAACATCATCCGCCAGCTTCAATGCACACTCTGCTTAATTACCAACACTCTAGCCAAGTAAATATGCAGTCACTGATATACCCGCAAAACCCCTAACGTGGACCTTCCCGTTATAGAACAAGTACAAATCTTCAAGTACCTGGAAGCTACAATCAGCGAGGATGGACGAATGGATGCAGAAATAAACACTAGGACTGCTGCAATGGTTGCCTTTACCAAGCCTTCAACCAAGGTTTCATAGGCAAGAAGGAAATCAGTAAGAAAACCAAGTTGGCTGTTTACAACTCAATATATGTACTGACAATAACAGCTGTGAGTCGGGCCCTAAATACGTAGCAAAAGAGCCGACTGCAAGGGTCAGAAATGTGCTATCTATGAAGAATTGAGGGAAAGAGAAACGGAGATGAAGTAAGCAACCCGACAGTCAGGACTATACTCAATGTGCTGTCACTACTGTCAAAAATTGAGGAAATCCAGCTTCAGAGGTGTGGACATGTCACCAGGATGGAGGAAAGTCTACTTCCCCGCAGAGTACAGGTACATGATGATGCTTGTTGTTTAATGGGGCCTAACATCGAAGGTCATCGGCCCGAGTACAGGTACATGAGTACTTGGTACAAGACCCTGCGGTTGGCCATGAGTGACGTGGGAAGATATCAGAAGTAGTCTGAGAGAAGGGGACGTAGACTGGTGCAGTGTCAGCAGTTGCGCTCAAGATACAACTTGATGGAAAGCTCTCTGCAAAACCTTTACACTTTTGGATAGAAGAGGAGTGAATGAGTATTTTCCCATCCACATTCACCCCCAGCACCATCAAACCATGTTTTAAGATTGTATCACTGTTAAATTTCTCATTCATTTATCCCCAACTTTCCACCCTCTCACCCTTAGATACTCCAAAGTTGGACATCAACAGGGGCTCAGGTCTAGAGAAGCACCCAGCCTTCCCCACTACCTTTTTTCCATTCTCTTGCATTTCTGTCTCCGCATACCCTTCACCTTGCACAGTGTCTATTTGTTAACAATGACCACTACAATTATTACCTATTCTATCCTCAACTGACAAAGGCTACAGACAAAAATTTTGGACTTATCTTTTATGTCTACTTTATCCACACTTTCTCACTCTGTAAGTCGCTGTTCCCCATATGAAGTGAGAGATGGTAGAATAAGTGATCATGAGGCTGAAAATTAATGATATATAGGAAGGTTGTAAAAGTAGGACAAATAAGCAGTAACATGTGGTTGGTAAGAGACATGGAGTTAAAAAGTAATTCTGATCAGTAGAAAATAATAAGAATGTGAACAGCCAAGGGGATGGGTTTAAAGCAATTGTCGAGGAATGTGAAAACATGTACCTTTAAATATAGTAAGGAATGGTAAAGACCCACTATATTACCATCATTTACTAAAGGCATATGCAACCAACTTTCTCTGTCCATTGGCAGAATCCTTATCTCCTCACGGGAGATGCAGTTCATTTGCATAATTTGCATCCCATAAAAATTAGGATAATTCCAATGAAAGAAATAACTATCCAAGGCTTCAAACCACATTTCAGGAAGTGCAGTTAACAATCCAGCATTATACGATTTCACATTGTTAATAAATGACCAAACAATACGAAACCAAGACTAAACCATCCCTAAGTCTTGGTTGTCCTCTTTCCTTTCTTTGCAAGAACTTTTCCTTCCATGACAATGCAAATGTTGTGGTTTGTTAGGTGCCCTAACAATTTCACCTTCATTACCTTTATTCTGACGAGACTTCTCTTTTCATTTACTATATAATCCTGAATACCACACAAAGTATTGCTCCTTAAAATCAGGTGTGGGTCATATTTAAGCCTTTCGCATTGTGATCTCATAATACATTGTTCTGAAGACAACAGCGTCAAAAGCGGTTTCATGTAACGCAACTTGGCAATGGCTGAAATCCCACTCCGTTGCTCACTTCCGCGTTAACAGAACCACAGGGTATGGCAGCTGATTAATACTTTGTGTTCTGAGTGATGAAGCATCAGTGGTAACAAGTGATGAATTCAAAAAAGCATGTGGTCATTTACTGTGAGTGAGCAACTTAAAAGTTGTAAACGGAAGCTAAAACTATCGGAAATTGTACCGCCGACAGAGAATATGATATTGATGAATCATGTATTCGTGATTGGAGGAAGAATACAGAAATGTTATTAAAAAGCAACGGTGACCATAGAGCTTTCCAAGGGCAGAATGCACAGTTTCCTGAAATTGAAGAATGGTTTTATAAATACATTACTGAAAGAGGTGAACTAGGTTATGGTGTACTGACTGAAATGTGTCAAGTAAAATCATTGATGATCACAAAGAAACTTAAAAAGAAGGGTTTTACTGCAATCTGTGGGTGGATAAATCTTATCAACTTTTGTCTCCACTGCCTACGAAGAAAAGTTGACGACTTTTCATCGCCACGATATTTGTTTGTGGGAGCAAAATTCCTATTTGCTTATTCAAACTGGGAATGCTGATCAGACGTCTGTTTATTTTGAAATGCCACTAGACAACACAGTTCACAATAAGGGCTTAAAAGCGTTACTATCAGGACAGGTGGTAACAAAACACAACGCGGCACGGTAATGTTATGCACGTTAGACGACAGAACCAAACTTTCTCCATATGTAGTTCTGAAAAGAAAAACACTTCTGAAAGGAAATTTGCCGTCTGGTATTTTTGTTCGAACCCAAGAATCTGGCTATATGGACAGTGAGCTAATTGAGGACTGGGTGAAGTGTGTTTGGTAATATCGCCCGGGAGCTTTATTGCAGAAGAGAAGCCTGCTTGCGTTTGACAGTTATCGCAGGCATACTACAGACGCCATAAAGGAACTTACAAGTAAAGGAAAAACTGGTCTGGCAAGAATTCCAGCCATTGGATGTCTGTGTGAAATGGCCTTTCAATGTTAATCCGAGTGCAGTACCTGAACTAATATAAACCACCTGAGAGGTTAAATGCTACTTACTGGTTCCTGCCGTACTTCAGGTCAGCATTTGCCACATCCTGGTCCTCTTGGTAACCTTTCCAATCCATATATTCACCAAATGAAGAATTAATTGGGAACTGAAGTCCGTTGAACCGCTTCTTGTCTTCATCCCATACATATTTTGTTTTTTGGAATATGAACCAAATGCTGACAGAATTTTCATCCTGAAATAAATTAATGGGTACAAAATTAATAGAATGCAACTGCAAGAAAGCTACACACAACAAAATTGATGCAACAAACACTGTAATATAATATTCAACAGCATAACACAAGTACAACACGAAAGCTACTGCAGATACGCATCAACTATATTGTAAACTTTCCTATGGTAAACACATGTCAACTGGGTCAAGTTAAACAGACCCCAGTTCAGTTTGGCGTATTTGAGGGTACTCGAGTTTACCGACTAGTTACTGCCATGTAAAGGAACTCCTATGAGACACAGTTCCCAGCAACTAAGCATCTCAAAAATGCTCAAGAGTAGCCAGTGGGATGTAAAAAAATACAATACCATATCAACATCTAATTACGATGCTCATCAGACATGCTGCATGTTAACAAGATGTTTGATACTTTTTTTTTACCTAAGTTACTTTACGTTGCACCGACAGATAGGTCTTATGGTGCTGATGGGATAGGAAAGGACCAGGAGTGGGAAGGAAGTGACCGTGGCCTTAATTAAGGTACAGCCCCAGCATTTGCCTGGTGTAAATGATTGACTGATGTTTGTTGTTTAAAGAGGCCTAACATCGAGGTCATCGGCCCCTAGTGGTACAAAATGGGACGAAATGAAATGACAACTTAATAGTCCAAAACCCTCCACTGACCAGAATTCAAAGCTTGAGGACGAAGAATGAATGGATGGACGGATATGAATTCAAAACGATCAGAGGATCCGACCCACAGTGCCTCGCATGCACAGAAGCTGGTACAAAACAATAGTATTCCTGACCAAGGGACTGCTTCTATAGCACGATGCTGAATCAATTATGCTTATAGTCAAAACAGGTCCAAACTCCATGCCATGAGCCCCTCATAATGGTTTTTATCGCTAGGAAAGTAGAACCATGCTATGTGTAATGTTGTGGTACTAATCAAAAGTAGCGGAGACTCGCGGTATTCCACACATTATGGTACTATTCATAGGTAGTGTAATGCGCACATGTAACACAGACCTATGGTGTTTCACACATTGTGGCGCTATTTGCAAGCAACGCAAACCTACAAAGGCAACGCAAACCTATGGCATTCCTCACATAAGTGGACTAACCACAGGGACTCCTACTATCCCGTGGAATTCCTCACATAGTGGGAACTGAGCATAGATAAGGCAGAACCATGGTGTCGCTCATATACGGGGTACGAATCACAGGTAATGTAGGACCCACCTCCTGATTCACACACTGTCGCTACTAATCACAAACCTATTGTGTACCTAACATAGTGGTACTACGCGCAAGTAAATGCAACCCATGGTGTTCCCTGCATGACTGTACTAATTACAAGTAGTTTCAAGGTTCTAATTGGATCATCCCTTGGTCGCCCCTTTTAGTCACCTCTTACGACAGGCAGGGGATATTGTGGGTGAATTCTTCGTCTGCCTCCCCCACCCACAGGAGGTGTGTTTGGTCCACGAAAGGTATTTTATTTCCCTCAAGTCCGCCAGAAAGCCGGTTAGGACCCCCCTATCCGCCACCTGAGACGTGCCATGTGGAAGTATCACCTCTCCCCCTGATACGCCAGCATAGCACGTTCATGGGCCTGGTGTAAAAATGGGAAACCAAGGAACACCATCTTCAGGGCTGCCTACAGTGGGGTTTGAACCCACTATCTCCCGAATGCAAGCTCACAGCTGTGCGCCCCTAACCGTAAGGCCAAGTCGCTCAGTTGATACTTCTGGTTTATCTTCTAAAAGGTTATTCCTTTGTTTACTCTCCAGTGTTCTGTATCAACTGTCTAAACAAAATCATTAAAAAAATATATACATTTTATGCATTTGTATTCATAGTGTAGTGGTCAGAGTGACTTGCTTTGCGTCCAAAGATCTCGACTTCGATTCCCAGCCAACCCATGGGATAATTACTATGGTAGAGAGAGTCCTCTTGTCTGGGAAATAAAGTGTAAATTCACACCTGCTCCAAACAAGACCATTCAATCACACTTGTATGCAATTGTATCACACTGCAGATGCTCCTTACTCTCATTAGAGTCCACCTTACAAAGGCTGAATTTTAAAAAGGGGGGGAAAACCCAGCTTCCTCCATACAGGCCATGGAGGCCCTTGGAGGAGTAGGTAAACTTCAGTACTAAGTGGAAAAGAGTAGTCAGCTCTGTGTCCGGCTGTCTTTGTTCCCAGGAATCGCCTTGGTACTCAATTTTGGTGTAGGATGAGTGAACCTCAGGGTCAGATACCATTACAGAAGTGGAAAACTCGTTTCTTAAATTGTTTCTTTACTTCCTGATGGGAAATCATATCCACGACCTTCCAGGTGAGCTGAGTGCACCTTTACCACCTCAGTTACGCAGCACCTTTACATGGGCTGAAGCAGTTTTAAATAAGTCACTCAAAATTATCATTACAATAAGAGGATGCTGAATTCATAAGTACAAATTTTGGAACAAACTATTTCCTAAACTCATAGTAGCCTAAAATAGGTATTTTCTATCTGGATTAATTCTACCCAAGAGTTGCAAATCTCAAACACAACTGTCAAACATTTAAGACTTCCACTGTATCACTGTCATTATCTCTCTCAGGGTGTGAATGCAACCAATTTAAGATGAAATATTAATAACATTTTACCTTGGTATGATGAATAGGGACCAATTCTGAAGATCCATTGTTGGCAGTTGGTATTACTTTGGCAACCTTGGCTTTTAATGGGTCTTTAGTCTGAAACAAAAAATATACAATTTCAAAAACAAAGATTTAAAGGTAGCTGAAAATGATAAAATATTTTAAAATTAGTACACTAAAGAGATTGTATTTAAAAAGTTGTAATTATTGTTGTTTAAAACAGCCTAGCAGCTTGGTCATTCAACCTAACAATGCAAAACTTATTGATCTTCACAACTGCTAGAGAAAAAGGTGGTTCTATCAAATGCCTGCACGTAGGACAAGAAAGGAAAATATGTTGCCTTCTGAGTCCACTACTACTATTATTAATAATAATAATAATAATAATAATAATAATAATAATAATAATAATAATAATAATAATAATAATGGCGTGTAGCTTCTGAAGAGGCCTGGTGCAGGTCTTTAGAGTTGATGCTGTATTGGCGACCTGCACATCTGTGAGCAACAGCAAACACATCCAGTCCCCTAACCACTGGAATTAACCAATGAAGGTTAAAATCCCCTATCTGACCAGCGATCGAACATGGGACCTCCTGGGCCGAAGGCCAACACACTAACCATTTAGCCATAGAGTCCATTGATAAATGAGGATGTTAGATAAAGAGCTCTTCAAGAAAGGTCTGGCATATCCTAATATCACCCAGAATGGAAGAAAATAACAGCTCAATGGATTCCTCAGGTTAAAAATCCACAGGTACTTGAAATGAGTGAATAAAACTTTGCTAGAGGATGGGTTGAAAAAAAAAAAAAAAAAAGGACTGTTAAGCCAAATGCTCAGACTACACAGTTTGAATTACTATAATAACTGGTATGTTATATCAAGCCACTGGATTTTTATCTTTGTCTTATGAGGTAATGAATGTAACGGTTGTTTTAAGGGACAGAACAATGGGACAAACGTGCCCCATTTATGAATGTGTTGGAAAATTTTGTTTGAACTGAATAAATGTCTACATTAAATTAATAAAACTGTTATATTATAGATGGCCACAAAAAAATACATAAAATATAATCTGGGAGTATTATAGACATTAGAATAAGAGGAATGATGGCTACCAAGAAAAACTATAGAGAAACTCTGGAATCTGAAGCAACAAGTATGACAGATTAAGGAAATTAGAGAGGATATGGAAGAACTAGAAATAACTGGACAGTTTGCCAAACAAAACAAAAATGTAAAGAAACAGTAAAACATAAAAATAAACCAAAAGTAGACAAACAAGATAGGTACAATGAAAAGGGTATTTACAGATGGCCGAGGCGGTAAAGGCATGCTCGCTCTACCCGGACGGACGTGGGTACGATTCCCCGACAGAAAGTCGAAAAATTTAAGAAATGAGATTTCCACTTCCAGAGATACACATGGCCCTGAGGTTCACTCAACCTACACCAAAAATGAGTACCAGGTTAATTGCTGGGGGCAAAGGCAGCCGGGCGTAGAGCTAACAACTCTAACCCGCCAAGTGCCGAGGTTACGGAAAGTAGAAGTCTTTACCTTCCAATCCTTCAAGGGCCTCCATAGCCTGTACAGAGATGACTATGCTTTTGCTTTTATTTACAGATGAGGAACGACAAGAAAGCTCAGAATAAATGAAAAGCTACTGGCCAATTCAGAAAGAAAACTTAACAAAGATGACCATAAAATGATTGACTCAAGTGGTCCAATGAGGCCGTAAAACCATAATAATAATAATAATAATAATAATAATAATAATTGTACCAGAGGTACACCAACTCTATACATTCAAACTAAGCACATTTTAGAAGGCCATCTATAATGTGAACAGCGAAACTCATTTCTGAAGAAGTTTCCAATTTTAACTCCAGATGACTCTACTGTCGATTTATGGATGATGGACAATTAATTTTCAAGAGAATTGTTGTATTCATTGGTTTCCTAAACTGAACTGTTTGTAGATTGTTTTTGGTGTTCTAAGGTTACTAACACTTATCTCTTCCCGCCTGCTTAAAATTTTAGCCAATCAAGAATTTTTCACATTTATTTAATCAACCAATCAAAAGTGTGGGTATGTGCAGGGTTTCGGCCCAGAGAATTCTGGAACCTTCCTCTCCACTATAAAAGCTGGGACCTTTTGGGGCATGCTGTCTTTTCGATCGCTCTAGTCAGGAGGAGGAGGGGGCTTGCCTCGTCCATCTCCGGTAGCCCCACCAGCTCAAGGTAATGGCAGACATCTTTCAATCATGAAAGTCTCAGAAAGCTTACTCGAGGGGAAGGTTTCTTTATTCCCCTTTAACTTGGTACTGAGGCGACTATTACTTGTAAACCTTAAAATTTTCCTTTTGTAATTTAAAACTTTCTCCCCATCTAGTCACCTCCATAGTATAGGCTTAGCCTCTGTAATTTCGGGCCATAAGCCCACATAGGGTTTAAAGTACCGAATGTTATTACTACTATTGATTTCCAACTAACCTTATCTTATATTGTTTACAACCATATGTGGAACAATCCTAAAGCTTTGAAAGCAGCCATCCAAAATGGTAGTTATGGTTAGCAATTTTTTTTTCATCTGCAATACATATTCTTTAACAAGAAATAAATACAAATAAATACTTGTATCCATTTTGTATCTCACTGTTACTTCTGCAGCTCATCCCAGCTACTTCTGTTCATTTCCTTTTATGTTGCACCGACACAGATAAGTCTTATGGCGATGACAGGATAGGAAAGGCCTAGGATCGTGAAGATAGCGGCCATGTCCTTAATTAAAGTACAGCCCCAGAATTTGCATGGTGCAAAAACGGGAAACCACGAAAAACCATCTTCAAGGATGCCGACGGTGGGATTCAAACCCACTATCTCCCAAATGCAAGCTCAAAGTTGCGCAGCCTTAACCGCATATATAAGTTATATAAAATAAGAGTGTGTCTGTATACTACTCAGAATTTTTTTAAAAATGGTATCAGTCGTGTCCACGGTAAGAACGAAATGAAATTTTCAATTTTCTGTCTGTACTATGTACACGCATCATGAGAAAATACCAAAACAGAATTTAATTAAAAACGGTATGTATAGTCCGAGAATAAGGCGTTACACTTTAGGCTATAAACAATTCTATTTGCGCTGAATGAAATGGTAGTTTAGGGGAAGGTCTAAAATTCAGCTCTCAAATATCTATGTTACTAGTGGACCTATATACAGCATATACAACAAACAAAAGTTATACAGAAAACAATTTCCAATCATTTGTATATCTTATACAGTTTTACCGTATCAGCAATGTTATTCATGAATTTATGCTTTGTTGTTTAGTCCATATAAGCTCCACGCCAAGAGGAAATGGATGAACAGAATTTAATTTTAAAAAATCAGTATATAAATTCAGAGAATAAGTCACTACAGTCTGTGCTATAAATACTCTGGGTGAAATGGTAGCTTATGGAAAGACTTAAATTTAATTCTATTTTATTACTGGTACTATCGATAAATCCTACATAACTAAGGTTGCAGAGAATATAATTTCCAATCATTAATGTCTTTTCATACAGTTTTACCACACCAGCTATGATATCAGAGATATTCATGAATTTAGAATTTGTTGCTTAGACCATATCAATGCAGAGCATTGCTAGCATGGAAATATTGTTCAATTGTGATCAATACTTCCGCTCGCACTACCAAACTTTCACCGCATACACATACGCGTCTAACGACTATCCTTTGCTTACATCTTGTGGCTTTCTCAACGGATGCAGTCGAGCGGGGCATCTCTCTACTTAGGAACTGAGACGACAGAATGGAACTGGGAAGCCTGGACGAAGCGGCCTTAGGCTTCTAACTTCCTGTGGAAACACCACTGGTCTGTACTGGTTAGTGTAGGACCTGGTCAAGACCACTGGTCTGTACTGTTTAGCGTAGGGCCTGGACAAGACCATTCGATGTGTTGGAGATTCATAGAAAAGGACTCTTACACACTCTAATGGCGAATATGTGTATTAGAATCTGTAATCTCTTTGTACATAGTTTAGTATTCAAGTATGAGCTACGCTGGTTACTAGAGCAAACGCCTGAAAAACCTTACATCTTATATGTTTTTGACACTACAGCTATCTAGTGGAGCTACTGGGAACTGCCATGTCACTTGTAGTTATGCTTTTGTTTTGTACTTGGTTGTGGTAAGTAAAAAATAAAGATGGCAGCCGTGACACAGTGAAGTGATTCAGTGTTTTATTTACTAGTGATATCCCCAACAGGATGGGGACAAGCAAAGGGGGTCTGGTGGCCTTAGGCCTATAGCTGCCTGTGGAAACACCACTGGTCTGTACTGGGTAGGGTAGGACCTAGACAAGATTGTACTGGTTAAGGTAGGATCTGGACAAGACCATTGGATGGGGTCAAGCAAAGGGGTCTGGGGGTGTACGCCACCAGGTTAGAAGCCACAGTGTTAGACTTCTAGCTTCCTGTTGAAACACCAATGGTCTAGACTGGTTAGGGTAGAAATTAAAAGTTTCTTCTGTACTTTTTTCCTGATAGAGATTGGTACCTACCACTACATTAAGTTTTATATAATATTATTTCTATTCTGTATTCCACATTCTTTACTTGTGTGTTCTATCTCTGTGCTTTTATTCTGCCCAAGTTGGTAATACAATCTAGTTATTACGATTGACGGAAATGGCGCCACATGCTACTATGTTGGCTATTAGGAATGTAAGTTGCTACTTCAGCTATGGAAAAGGACATGTATTGCTCTTGATTACGTTATAAAAGTAATGTAATTCTGAGGGTGGGACGGTGGGTTCCTGAATACAGCAAAGAACACATCTCTCCTCATTCATTTCTACTTCCTTAGAATGTTAGAAACATATGGTAGTACGGGGTCAACGTTTACCCAATTGTGTTAACTGGCAAAGGTGATGGATTTTCTCACGATTCTGTTAAGGTGAAAATAACGTATGGTCATTACCCCATATCAACAAGGAAAACTGAGAAGATGACTATCAAAATGGAAAAAATGGAAAGGAACGACCACTTGAAGAACAAGCCAAGAGGTATTCATGAAAGGAAGGAAGAGGACTTGCTTTACATTGGATGCCCTAATATCAGTAGGAAAAAAAAATTAAATGCGTAGTCCTACAACACTGAAAGCCTATAAAATTTATCACCAATAACATTACACTGACTATAGCTGGTTGTGATGTGCTTTGTCTTCTCTGCTGCTACTCATCATCAATAGATGGCATTACTGCTGCGTAAACATACGATAAGGGAGTTAGTTACCTACCACCAGAGTAGAACTGGAGGGAAGTGGCGTGTCATTCCTCTGGTTCTTACATTTTCTAATAACTACTGTTACGTGACAATGGTTCATTCCATGATCATACTTTCACTCTTGCGAGTTAGATGTATTTTCTCCATTAATCTCAACCACCAACATGGCCAACCTGATTACATTTTTAACTAACTTCCAAATATTTCTGGAAATAATTAAATCAAAACAGTGTGTATATCAATAATTATAGAAGATCTTATTTTATGATCTTTTATGTCACTTTCATGTCTCATACATTTTTACTTAATCTATAATAATGGAGATTCAGTATTTGTGAATTTAAGGCTTTACTGGCAAAGTCCATCAACAGCGAGCACTGCCAAAGGGGATAGCCTCTATTGTTCAGGTGTCATGGTAATCAAATAGCAAGCTACAAATCCGCTTGATCATTAGGCACTATTGATCGAGTTAATGAAGATGTCTGATGATGATGCTTGTTGTTTAAAGGGGCCTAACATCGAGGTCATCGGCCCCTAATGGTACGAAATGAAATAACAAAAAATTCAAATTCATCTACTGACCAAAATAAAATTTTAAAAAATGTCATGAAGAACGAATGGATGGACATGAACCCTACAAAAAAACAAAAACAAACAAAAACAGTGGATCAGACTCAAAAAGAAGGCAGTTAATTAGAGTATTACTGACCAAGAGACCATTTATAAAGCACAATGATGCTTGATATCTGAATGGGTGCTAAACTCACGTCTAAGGCCCCACAGAATGGTACATGTCGCGAGTAAAGTAGAACTATGGTATTTGTCATTTTGGGGTAATTGCAAACACCTTTTTGAGGTTCCATATGTATTACGTCAAAAAATGTATTCAAAATTAGATTTAAATATTTCTAGCCATACAAATGAAATACTGGGGCTTATGGAAGTATGTATTTGTGAAACCAACAACACAATCATATAAATAAACAAAATAAACAATGTTCACAATTACCCCATTAGTTCACAATTACCCCTACCCTTCAGGGGTAAATGGAAACACCAATTTACTTACAGGATGACACTACTTGAATAAAACCACAGGAAAATGTAAATAAAATACAGAAATGATATGATACACAAAACTGGAGGCTGTAATACGTTGTTTACATTTACCCCAATATAAATGTTTTAAGTTACAAATTTTTCATTCTACACTAGGAGAGGTTTTATTGGATGATATTCATGATAACGAATACATACTAAGAAAAGAAACAGAAAATTGTAGAAATGGGCTCTGTAATACATTTCAAAACACAAATAAATAGGCCTATTTTTTCTCATTAACATTCACAGACCCAGAAAAAACATAAAAAGTTTACGATCATGTGACTCTACATTTGGGGCTGGCAATACACCTTTTATCATTGAATAATGAATTGTAGAAACATTAGTTTCTACAATAACAAAAGTTGTGTTGGTGACGTTTGTGATTTGCAGTCCAGTCACAATGTATTCACTGTTTTTCAACACTGAGTTAACCACACAAATACAGTATACGTGTAATGGTTTTTTTTCCTATTACCCCCAAGAAAATCAACCAAAATGTAAGAACCAGGAGTTACGGACTCAGGACTTGGGCATTCACAAATTATGTCTTCTGTTGCATCAATTTCAAGTTCTGGTCTGTCGTCTTCATTTTCAGCGTCCGTCAATTCAATGCTCTCGACAGTGTCGTTTGTCTCAGGTTTCTTTATACCCGTACTTTTCTGCATTTTAACAGTTTTGATACCTTTGCTGCCCTTCATCACACATGTTTTCTTGTTTAACCTTTTCTTCTCTGCATCTTTCAATTTATCTAAAACCTCTGTAGTTGTCAGCACTTCTCTGTAGCTCAATTGTTTCAGTCTTGGAATTGGTAATTTTTTACATCAACTGCTGCTTTGGATTCTCGAACACAGTTCCCAATAATGTTAGAGAGTATCTCAATAACACTTTTCGGAGTAGGAATACAAAGCTCTCTTGGTGATGGCTGCCTGATTCTGGTGGATAAGTCCAGAACAACAGTTTCAAGTCCCTTATTAGAAGTGTGTCCAATTTCAAAAGAAGTAGAGGTCGTGATCACAGTCTTTATTGGTGTCCTTGGTAAATTTCTATGAGAATTAGATGACAATGGCGTGTTAGCTGAATGCGAAGTAGATGGCAGTGATGTATCAAATGAGTTTGAAGTAGATGACATTGGAATATCAGCTGAATGTGAAGTAGGTGGCAGTGTCATATCAGTAGATAGTTTAGGCTGTTTGTAAGATTCGTACCTTAGCAAGTCATTCGGGTCAAACAAATCTTCTGGGAACTTGGGATGAATCAACAGGAAACACACCAGTGTTCACAAAACTCTTCACTACATTTCTTGGTGTTACTGCTGCATGTAACAATTCTCCAAGAAGTGCACCAAACTGTTCTTTTGTTGACTTGGACTCCTGCCCATTTCAGTTCTACCATGTTCCACCAATTTTTTGTCCACTTAATTTTCACTGGACCAAACACACATTTATCCAGTGGCTGGATTCTGTCTGTCAGGTGACGGCAGTCACACAAGTTATTGGTATTACAAGTTGGATATTGTTATTTATAGCAGCTTCTACTATTCTAATACTTATGTGACTGCTATGTCCATCAATTATGAGCACTGCTGTCTGATCAGGCAAATTACAATTGTCTCTGATATTTCTCAGATGAGGAATTAAAAAGCATGTAAACCAAGAAAAGAACTGCGGCTCTTCCATCCATAAATTTTTGGATGCTGCATACTGGGTACCTGGATGAGCTGCCTCAGATGTCCACCTTGCTTGTACTGCAGCACACTTAAATACAATCACGGGTGGCAAAAAATGGCCATCAGCAGACACACACACACAGTAAAGCAGTAGTTGACTCCCGGCCAGAGCCTCCCGATACTCGACCAAGTACCTTACCCTTTTCGCCAATTGCTCTCAGTCTACTAGGGTCATGAGAAAAGCCACTTTCATCACAATTGAAGACAGAGATTTTTCTGGATACTTCAAATTATATTTATCGCACAATCTTATTAGCTTTGCATAGAAATCATAGACCACAGCTGAATCACGAGCACATTTTCTAGATTTCTGCAGATGTTCAGCTTTCTTTAATGACAAATTGGGATGGCACTTCATAAAGGACTGGTACCAGTCTTCCCCTGGTATGCTATCCTTAAAGCCTTAATTTATGTTGTTTGCCTGTACATAATCACCAACAAGATTTTTCAATTCCTGCTTATCACACGGGTACCCAATTTGTGATCTCGCTATAAGGCAAATGACGATTTCCTGTTCAACACCAGGTTTCAGGACTGTAGGTCTTCCAGCACCTAGTTTATCAATGGGCACTTTTCTTCCCTTTATGTATCTGCCTCTGTGGATCAGCGGTAGAGTGTCGGCCTCCGGATCCCAAGATAGCGGGTTCAAACCCGGCAGAGGTAGTCGGATTTTTGAAGGGCGGAAAAAAGTCCATTCGACACTCCATGTCGTACGATGTCGGCATGTAAAAGATCTCTGGTGACACATTTGGTGTTTACCCGACAAAATTAATTAAACCTCAGCCATAGACGCCCAAGAGAGTTTCGGTTTACTCGGTCTGCCACCTAGTGGGGGCCTAGAGAAAAACGGAACGTCGAAATTGACGAGCAGACAGCCAGATGGCGTCAAATTGAAATGTCTGCACACGGTAGCTGAGGCCATACGATTATTATTATTATTATTATTATTCCCTTTATGCGATGGTACTGAACATCTGCTTTTGTATAGGATGGGTCTTTTTTTTTTTTCCACATAGGTTCTTGGCATCTTGTTCCTGCTGAATAAATGAATGTACTAAGTAAAGCAATCTGCCAAGAATCTATAAACTTTGAAAATTTTAAATAGGCTACACAGGCTACCTACAGGTTTCTGTGACATGAATGAATATGTTTACATTTACCCCCAATGTAAAATTATTGCAGGTAACTGTAAACACCAATGTACTTCCATTCTAACCTATTCAGTATCATGTAAACTTTTCTTAAACAGTTGTTTAATCTCCCTACTTTATTATTATAACTGTAATGTTTCAACTAACCTTTCCTTAGTATGCCTTATTCTTGTTCAAATATTTAGTGGTGATTATAACATTCGCTTTAGTCTTGAACATGAAAAACAAAAGCTCACAACATCAAACAGTTCCACTACATGTGGTGGGAAACTATTTGGAGAGAAAGCTAACTTCCTGTATTACACAGTGCTGCCTAGAGCTGCCAACTGTTACAAATATGAACCATGTTATAGACCATGTTTACAATTACCCTTCCTGACCCTAACAGTACTACACAAATTTTGTGCATTAAGTACTTTTGTCTTATGCTTGTGTTTAATGTGAAATGTTTATTCTCTGGCTGTTATTAGTGAATTTATACAAGTTATAATGGCAGCCACTGATCAGACACATTCGTGGTTGGGCGAAACACTGGAGGAAGTGGACTTGAACAACAAAGTGATGGTAATGAAACAGACGAGGTTTACAAAAGTGATCATAATTTTGAAAGGAAGTGTTTACAAGTTCTAAGGAAGAAGAGGCATTTTTGTTGATTGAAGGTTGTATTCCATTCGCTTTAGGAAAGGATGGAATTACCAAGTTGGAGCCTCCACGCTCCCACTACAAATGTCCGAACCTGGAAACAAAATTTGCAGTGTTCCAGGAAAGATGCTGAAAGCAACAAAAGTGATGACTGACTGCGTAAACTGTTTATTTCCCATTATGCTGGATTAAAAGTTAGCATTATTTAGTTCACAATAAGCATACCCCTCCTATCTCAGATTAGTTTAAATTTTTCGTGTTCCTAAATAACTATTTGTTTAATTTTAATCATTCATGTTCTAAATAGTTTGTTCCCCATAGTCCCGTTTCTTGATACGGGTTCAAGAATGAAGTGAGATGAATTTATATTGCAAGTTTTACGGCCGGATGCCCTTCCTGATGCCAACCTGAGTTGAGAAGCTAATGAAGATGAAATGACTGATGGTGAATGAAACTGGGTAAGGAGGTGAAAGGAATCAGCTGTCGCCTATGAACAGGCACCATTCCCGTAATTGCCTGGAAGTGTAAACAGGAAACCATAGAAAACCATTCTCAGGAGAGCTGACAGTTGGGCTTGAACCTACGCATTTCCCAAGTGCAGAGCATGGCTCCATAGCCATAGCACGTTAACACGCGCAGGCACTCCGCTCGGTTGTGGTACTAAATAACTATCTCAAATTGATGTGTTACAAATAGTTCCATCTTTATATGGGCATATTACGGCCTTTAAACATATATAGGTGAGCGTTGTGCTCACTAGCGAGTAACGGCGCGCATAAAGACCTAGCGAATAATGCTGGTTAACCAGTTCGAGCCTCATTGGTGGAAAAAATGTTACCATCACAATATCGGCCTGGCAGCGTAAGAGAGGGAGTGTATGCAATTTCTAATCACTAGATTGCGTTCCAAAAGCCTGGATTCAATTGCAAACCTCCACGCAATGTTCATCTGGAGTGAGGGCACATGACTTTGTTGATGGTTATTCGTTCGTTGGATGGGAGCGTTAAGCTTTGAGTAGAACTCTTGGTGTTACTCGACAGGAGTAGGCTATGTGCCGACACTGGGTTTCATCATCTCCCTACCTCTTCATCATACTACACACAGACATGCAGGTTGCTGATGGGCATCAACTAGAAACACCTCCACCAGGTCTCTCCAAAGGTTGGAGTGGTGGTGGTTATTGTTTTAAGTACAACTAGGCAACCATCCTCTATTAACACTAATCAGAGAAAATGGAATAGATCCAACACTTCGAAAAGTGAGGGCAGCAGCCAAAGAAAGGCAGGGGCCACAAAGGGCATGAAAATGAAAGATTCCCTCGGACTCGAACGCTCTAATACAGTTGGGATCAGGAAAGAACAACAGCTGACCACGGGAGGTTGGATAGGATAGAAGAAAGTGAGGAACATGAGAATTGGAAGCAATGCCAGAACTCAACTAAGGGCCCCGTGGTCGCCAACCAATGCTCTCAAGTTAAGATCACATGGGACCCCTTTCAGTCACCTCTTACAACAGGCAAGGAATACTGTGGTGTTTTTCTACCGCCCTCGCCAACAGGGGAATCTCTCCGGAAGCCACATGACATCAAACTGAACTAGTATCCACCTGACACAAAACTTGACCAAACCCTTGAACAAAACAATCTCTGTCAGAATTCATATGCTACATTCTGTGCTGTGGTCCTTCATAATGAAACATTTCTAGTCTTACTCCTCAATATACATATTTTTACAATTCGCTTTGGAAGGGCTAGGAGTGAGAAGGAAGTGGCTGTAGCCGTAAGGTACAGCCCTGGCATTTGCCTGGAGTGAAAATGGAAAACCATGGGAAAATATCTTCAGGGCTGGTGACAGTTTCGAACCTGCTATCTCCTGAATGTAAGCCGACAGCTATGTGACCCAAACTGTGCAGCCACTCACTCTGTCTCATTAATTTAAATTTGTCCAATAAACTTGCGTAGTTCTATTATGTTAAGCAAGTGTCAATCAGCTTGTAGGGCAGTTTGTGACGAATATTAAGATTTTAGCTTGCTCCAAGTGCATAGAACTGCACCCTTTCATTGACAAAGTGCACATAAGGAAGAGAAAAGAAATCTCTAGCATAATGTGCTCCTTCCTCTCCGTTGTGCTTCTACTCGGAGACTAGGTTATTTTCAATAGATTGAATTTTGTGTCCGGAAGTGTAACTTCCAATTCCAATAAATTGTACAAATAAGAAAAAAGGGAAAGACTGAATGCCAGGTAGAAAATACAAAATTGGGACAGACAGATCACTTCAAGTACTCACGAGATGCATTCTTCCAGGCTGATGTAATGAGTTCAGACAAGATTACGGTACCAGATTTTAAGGTTAAAATTTCTTAGTGTTTGGGACAAAAGTCTTAATCTTTGGAGATTATTGTCTTTAATATTAGTTCGCAACTTTGATTTTTTAATTTCACCATTAAAATAAAATCACTTGCGTACACACACACGCGCGCGCGCGCGCGCAGCAGTCTGTGCAATGCTTGGTTCCATAGAGAATGTGTAGGGATGGGAGCTGGATATTACAGTAAAGAAACATAGCTGCTCACTTATGTGGTTATGTCAACTATGTAGACAGGACCTGTAATCATTTAGAAGCAACAGAGAGGAATTAACTGCTTTGAAACACTAAATCAAGGCAATGCGCCAAGATATGAAACACATAATAGAAGAAATTCGAAGGGCAATACAAGCGTGTTGAGAAAATGGCGAGACGCGACCTATGGTGCTCCAAACTAAGAATGGGGAAGTCAGCTCCAATACCACCAAAAGAAGAAACTACAACAGTGAACCTACCGGCAAACATGGATGAGATAACAAATGCGGAACAAAGCATAGTGAACATTCTAGAAGAGAAAGAGGTTATCCAACAAAATACAATAGACTAGGATCAACCGCAACTAACCACCCAATACGAAGACAAACAGCGCGTTGAAACAACGCAAAAGAGGTCAATAATAAAAGGAACCAAAACAGGAGACTACATGATAAAAGCGGCCGAAAGGAAAGATCGGCATATGTAGGAAAACTTTCACTTGAGCACAATAAAGGTGTTACCATACCAGCTATGATCAGATATATTTATGAATTTCAATTTTTGTTACTAAGTCCTTATCAGCGCCAAGTCACGAGAAAATGGATAGACAGGATTTAATGAAAATCGGTATGTAAAGTTGGAGAATAAGGAACTACTATCTAAGCTATAAATAATTTTATAAGACGCCCTAAGATCACAGAGTCGAAAAAAAACTAAATGTGAAGGCCTACAATATAGAAAGCTCATAAAATTGATTAACAATAACATTACAATGACTATTGTTTGTTGTTATGTGCTTTGTCTCTGTTGTCACTCATCTCCAATATATCGTCCCTGTTCTGCCAAAACGGCGAATGTTACAATGCTCTTCCTATCCATTCTTTCCCTTAAGACTGGTCATGCCTTCCAGCCACATATTGATATGCGGTCCATCAGAACAATTTTTGTTGAGTTCATTTTCCTATGCGCGTGTGTAAAGGAAAATGAACCTTAAATACATCACACTCTAGGAGTGGGTAAACGTCATGCAATCATACATTCCTTCAGTATGGTACAGTAAGGTTCATTTTCCTTTACACACGCACAAAGGAAAATGAACTCAAGGGAAGTTGTTCTGATGGACCGAATATCAATATGTGGCTGGAAGGCGTCACCAGACGTAAGGGAAATAATGGATAGGAAGAGAATTGTAACATTCGCTGTTTTGGCAGAACAGGGACGATATGTGATTACTGCTGAGTACCGAGTTATTTTAAAATTTGCCTTACATCGCACCGACACAGTTAGGTCGTATGGCGACAATGGGATAGGAAAGGGCTATGAGTGTGAAGAAAGCGGCCTTGGCCTTAATTAAGGTACATCCCCAGCATTTGCCTGGTGTGAAAATGGGAATCCACGGAATAACATCTTCAAGGCTGCCGACAGTAAGATTCGAATCCACTATCTCCCGGATGCAAGCTCACAGCTTCGCGCCCCTAACCACACGGCCAACTTGCCCAGTTGTACGAGTGTAACAGTCTACCTAAATTTTGGCGGGAAGTAGTAGGCGAGTCAGGTAACTTTCTTCTTTAGCATGCCATTCCTCTGTTTCATAAAGTTTATGATACTACTGACCGGCTCCATGGCTAAATGGTTAGCGTGCTGGCCTTTGGTCACAGGGGTCCCGGGTTCGATTCCCGGCAGGGTGGGGAATTTTAACCAACTTTGGTTAATTGCGCTGGCACGGGGGCTGGGTGTATATGTCGTCTTCATCATTATTTCATCCTCACCGTGAAGCGCAGGTCGCCTACCCTACGGGCGTCAAATCAAAAGACCTGCAGCTGGCAAGCCGAACATGTCCTTGGACACTCCCAGCACTAAAAGCCATACGCCATTTCATTTCCGATACTACTGGTACGTAACACAGTGATTCATCATAGCATTCGAGCTATTCAATCCCTACTCTGAGTCACTGATTGGAATGGGAAGTGTGCATATTTAAGGGAATAATGACAGAAGTGTTCACGGCTGTCTGCGGCCTGGTCATTTCAGCTCTGGAACTTTGGACTGTTGGATCGGCACCGTAGTATTGTTCGTTAAAAGTGAGAAAATGTGCAGTTTTTCATTTGATCGAATATTTTATATGATAACATTGCTTTTAATCACTACATTCCTACTGACGTTTTTGTAATGACTGATACTGACTTCAGTTAACCACAGTCAGTTTTTCTGAGAATCCTGTAGCGAAGCACGGGTACATCAGCTAGTCAGCTGTATAAATTTGTGCAGTTCCATTTAAAAATATGGAGTTAGTATCAATATCTCGGTTGTTAATCACTCCATGAGACTAAGTAGCACGTTATTTTACAAGACCCTGCGTACCATTTACGAATCTGAAAAGAGAATGCCGATATCTTTAATGGTTTAGAAGTTATTTGGGTGTAACATGTTAGATGAATAACCCTGTATATGTAACAATGGCAGTAGCACCACTGATCTAATTTTCACAAACATGAAAGGCACTAAACTCAAACACAAGAGTGAGAGATGACTTTGTAATAGGGAATCACAAGCCAGTGGAAGCGGAGTGTGACTCGTCAAACAATCCTTTCACCAGGAAGCTAAATAAAGAAAGACTTCAAACAGCTATAGTAGCAATGCTGGAATTGCCTCAATACAAGGAGGACAATGATTTAAATGTAGCTTTAGAGCATATAGAGAATACAATTAAAATAGCAGCCGATCCACATTTCTTATCCCAGAGATGTGCAAAACCATGGTTTAATAGGGCATGCTACAAAGCACGGAAAGAAGCACTGAAAGCGCTACATTCTGCAAGACAAAATCAGTCACAAGAGGCCTTACAAAAATATGGAGAAAAGAGGAGAGCATATAAATGCATACTGAAAAAAGCACGAGTTTTCTTACAACAGAGGGAAGAAAATAAAATGTTGAAAGAAGCAAAACGACATCCTTACATAGCACTGAAAGCAAAGCAACCACGATTCCCCAGAGGCATTTCATTAGAGATTTGGGAAAAGCATTTTAAAGAAGTAATACAAGCAAAAGACAGGAGACCAGTCTTTGACACTGAACATCAGAGCAGCAATGTAATTACAGTAAAACCTGTCTTAATGGACACCTCTCACCGGCGGACACCCCTCACTGGCGGACGATTTTCTAGGTCCGTAATTAAATGCCATGTTGTGTACGAGTAATTTACCCCTCTTATACGGACACCCTTTATTACGGACACGGACACATCATTGCCACGAGAAACTCCAATTAAACCTCTCCTAACGGACACTTTCTTTTTCAAAAAATTCTGTATTTGTGTCCTGTACAGTATGTATTCGCTTACTTTTTGCACAGCCGGTACTTCCAAGAATCACAGACACCGTAACTTTTGATCCTGGCTGTATACATTCTTGGAAGACAATACTAAGCTACGCTATCAATTCCAGAAGTTGTGCGATCTGACATGCTCGATAGCCCTGGAATTCGTACCTTCACTGTCAGGTTACTTTTCATTGACTTGTGGGCTTTTGATGTGTTCAATTTTATGTTAGTAAGTGTGTGTGAACATGGCTCCGAGGAAGTTTTTAACTTTAAAATAAAAGGTAGACATAATAGACTATCATAAACGTGAGAAGTGTGGTGTGCGTAAACTGTCCGAAGTGTTTAAGATTGGAAAGACAGAGGCAGCTGAAATTGTGAAAAAGCAGGAGGAACTAGTGAAAGAATGGCATTTAAATGGTAACGAACAGCGCATTAAACTGTTTCAAAGTGGTAGTGGAGCTCTTATTGACAAGGCAATGCTAGAGTGGTTCGCTAAAATAAGAAGTCAGAATGTCGCTGTCTCAGGACCAATAATACAAGCAAAAGCGTTAGAATTTCGCGACAGAATTAGGTATTGGAGATTTCAAAGCCTCGAATGGCTGGCTAGAGAGATTCAGAAAGTGACATGGTATCAACTTCAGAGTGATTTGCGGAGAATCATCCAGTGTTAATATGGAGATTGTTGACAACTGGCAAGAAAAAATACCTTCAATCATAGACGGGTATGCTCCAGAAAATATTTTGAATGCCGATGAAACTGAATTATTTTTCCGTGCTTTACCCGACAAAACTTTGTGTTTCAAAGGAAATCGTTGTACTGGTGGAAAAGTTGCGAAAGAACGTCTTACGGTCTTGTTATGTGCAAGTATGAGTGGAGAACGGGAGGAGCCCCTTGTGATAGGAAAAGCTGCAAAACCAAGGCGTTTTAAAAATATGGACGTTACAAAGTTTGGCATTGAATGGAAAGCGAATAGAAAAGCATGGATGACCAGAGAAATAATGACAGAGTGGCTAGGACAATTGGACGGAAAAATGATACACCAGGAGCGAAAAGTGTTATTATTCCTCGATAATGCAGCATCACATCCGGATACAATTAAGATGCAAAATGTGAAGATCATCTTTCTCCCACCAAATGTAAAATCAGTTTCTCAGCCGCTTGACCAAGGAGTGATCCAGAACTTCAAGGTTATGTACAGACAGTTAGTGATGAAGCACATAGTATCAGAACTTAACGGGAATGAAGTAACTCTTCAAACACTGACAAAGGGGCTGAATGTTCTCCAAGCAATTTCATGGATACCAATGCATGGAAAAACGTCACGGCCTCAACAATTCGTAACTGCTTTCTGAAAGCTGGGTTTTCCGCTAGTGGTGGACATCCCGAACTGACAGCATGGAAACAACACAAGAGTTGATTAATAAATGCAGCAGGTTACAGTGTACAAGTGAACACCTATATCGAAATTGATTCAGATATTCCAACAGAGTGTGAGAGTGGAGACACGAAAACAATTCTTCAGTCAATCCAAGGGAAAAAAATGAAGATTCTGACGAAAGTGGGAGTGAAGGTGATGCTAATGACGCCTTTGAAGAAAATACGGAAATGAATGTGCTACCAATAACCTCGTACAGTGAGGCTCTCGGCATTGTTAAGCGACTGAAAGAATTTTATTATAAACAAAACGATGAAAAAGGTGTAAATTTGACCCAGGATTTAATTGCACATAGTGAAAACATCATTGCTAAACCGAAATGGACAAAACAAACGAACATTAAGGATTTTTTCAAATGCCAATGTTTTACTGTACTGTGCTAGATATTGCCACATCTACATACTGATTTGAAGTTTCAAAAACTCATATGTTCTTCTTAATTTTAACATGGTGAGCGGTAATAGTGTACAGTGTGCTCAATAGAGGTTTCCATAGAAGTGTTTTTGTCTCTCTAATACAGTGCATCGCAGCTGCAGCAGCCCATCTACAACTTTCTCATGTGAGTACAGTGCAGTATATTGTACAATACTGTATACAGTATACAATTAAAGAATTGTTAACACATACAATACATGGGTTATTGTGTTCCGACTTATGTTTAATGGTACCGGTTTCATAACCTCTCGCGGGCAGACATTTTTTTCGGTCCCGAAGGTGTCCGTTATAGGGAGGTTTTACTGTATTCCCTTCACAAATGAAGAAGTTAAGTCAGCAGTTCAACGGCTTAAGAACCATAAAACCTGCGGTCCAGATAGGATACTAACGAATACATAAAAGATAGTTATGAAAGAATGGCTAGCCCTCCTCAACCAGTGCTTAATACAAGCAAATATACCTGACATTTGGCAGCACTCCATAATAAAAGTATTGTATAAAGGGAAGGTTGATGATTGATGATGTTTGTTGTGTAAAGGGGCCTAACATCGAGGTCATCGGCCCCTAATGGTACGAAATGAGATGACAAATTAAAAGTCCAAAATCCTCCACTGATCAGAATTCAAAGCGTGAGGATGAAGAATGAATGGATGGATTGATATGACGTTAAAACGATCAGTGGATCCGACCCACAGTGCCTCACATGCACAGAAGCTGGCACAAAACAATAGTAGTACCGACCAAGGGACTGCTTCTATAGAACGATGCTGAATCGATTAGAATATGCTCGTTGTCGAAACGGGTACAAAATCCAGGTCATCGGCCCACATAATGGTATTTATCGCTAGAAAAGTAGAACCATGGTATTTGCCACGTTGCGGTACTAATCGAGAGTAGCGTAGACTCGCGATATTCCATACATTATGGTACGACTCACAGGTAATGAAATTCGCACATGTATTACAGACCTAATGTGTTTCGCACATTGCGAAGCCCTTGACAGGCAATGCAAACCTATGGTGTTCATCACCTAAGTGTACTAACCACAGGGACTCGTACTATCCCCAGGTGTTCCTCATACAGTGGGTACTAACCATAGGCAAGCCAGAACCATGGGTTCCTTCATCCCATGGTGTCGCTCATATAGTGCTACTAATCACAAGTACTGTAAAAGCCGTCATGCTCTCATTTGCTACTAATCACAAACCTATTTGGTCTTCAACATAGTGGTACTATGCGCAAGTAAAGGTGACCCATGGTGTTCCACGCGTGGTGGTACTAATCACAAATAGTTTCATGGTTCTAATTTGACCATCCCTTGGTCGCCCCTTTTAGTTGCCTCTTATGACAGGCAGAGGATACCGTGGGCCTATTCTTCATCTGCATCCCCCACACACAGGGGGTAGATAAGGAGAAAAAAAGAAGGAAAAAGTAGTGATCCGTCACTTCGAAAAATGAAGTAATGACAAAGAAAGGCAAAGGCCATGAAGAGCATGAAAATGAAAGACTCCCTAGGCCTCGAATGCTCTAATACCGTCGGGGTCAGAAAAGAACAAGAGTTGACCAAGGGAGGTCGGACAGGATAGATGAACGTGAGGAGCCTGGCACAAGTAAGTGGAAGCAATGTCAGGACTCAGCGAAGGGCCCCATGTTCGCCAACCCACGCTCCCAAGTTGAAAGCCCTTGGGGCCCCTTTTAGTCACCTCTTACGACAGGCAGGGGATACCGTGGGTGTATTCTTCATCTGCGCCCCCCCCACCCACAGGGGGTTGTGTGTTTGGTCCGCGAGAGGTATTTTATTTCCCCCAAGTCCGCCGGCAAGCCAGTTAGGACCCCCCTATCCGCCACCTGGGACGCGCCACATGGGAGTATCACCTCTCCCCCTGCTACACCAGCGTAGTAGGTTCATGGATAATGGGAAAGGGAGATGCAGGTTCTCCAGATGCATACAGGAGCATAGCACTGGAATGCTCCGGATTTAAATTGCTAACGAAACTACTTACTTCGAGACTGACAGACAGAACAGAACATCAGTTCCCCCGAGGAACAATTTGGATTTAGGAGAGAATGGTCATCCATACATGAACTTAAATATCTTCAAGATGAAATCGAAGAAGCCATAAGACACGAAAGAGGCAAGCTGAATGCGATATTTACTAATAACTTTGTACAAATAGATGACAAGAGAATGGAATCTAATTCTATTGAGCAAACAATTGGGGTACTACAAGGAGACCCATTAAGCCCCCTACTGTTTAATATAGCGACCACTGATGTGACCCAAATTACTGAGGATCAAGAAGTTTCTATTTTTATGTATGCTGATGACATTGTACTAGCATCCAAATCACTTGAGAGGTTACAGGCAACTTTTAATAGACTGGCAAACTGGGCTGACAAAAATGAAATTAGACTGAACGAAAACAAAACAGTGTTCATGACCTCCAGAAGAAGGGGCAGACTACCGGCCAATCATTATCTAGAATACAAGGTAATAAGAATACAATCAGTAAATAGCTTTAAGTATTTAGGAGTAATACTCCAAACACAAGGAACTGTGTTTAAGAAGCACATAAAAGATAAAGTTGACACAGCGATGGTGGCAATGATAGACATAAGACAAATTGGGAAACAGTCGCTTGATACAGGAATGGCACTATTCAAGCTAAAAATTACATCAATATTGACATATGCATTAGAAAATATATGGGATCACCTGACCAAGAAGGAAGGACCGAATGAAAATTGAAGAAGTGAAGGCAGTGTTTGTTAAACACTGCTCAACCTCTCAAAATTACATCCTCCCATCTGGTATATGTGTTAGCCAATCAACCATTTTATATAGAAGATTTGAGAAGCCAACAGATGCTGCCTACCACTGGAGCATACGATAAACTACTGTGCGAACTTCATGACAAGAAGAAGGATATCTGGAGTGCCTTTTACTGTACAGACGCCATGACGACCTGAAAGTGGATGAATTCTAATTATGAACTCCGCCACATGATTACACGAATGGCGGTGCACGGCTTTCATTTTAAAGTCTGCAAAGAGAAGGCGTACTATCAGCCGAACTTAAACTGTGTGTGTAGGCCTATACTGTGTGAGAAGCTTTGTTAAAGACACCCTGTTTCAATCTGCAGTGAACGTAAGACGTGTATAATGAGATTCTGTAACAATTAATGCACACTGTGCGATATTCTCATTATTATTATTATTATTATTATATTATTATATATAGGCCTATGTGGAGCTTAAATTCCGCTGGCCAGGAAGTATATGGCAACATAGACAACATTTGGATTCACTGTCTTCATGTATAAAGAAAAACATTACCTTTGAGTAACGCATTGACAGTGACCTCAGTTCTCAACATAACACAAAAACTTTCGAGTCTCCCCTGGCCTACGTTTGCCACAACAGCTATTATAATATCATTGCCAGGAGTGACCTACTGTGCTCTAGTACACATGCTACATTTGTCTTCCCTCGTTATAGATATTAAAAAAGTAATCCCAAGATAGAGCAGCTCTTTTCAGACACACCCCCAATGGAGGTGAGCGGCATGTTCCATTTCAACCACATACCAGCCCTCCCGCTCTTCTTAAATCTCTGGCAGTACCGGGAATCGAACCCAGGTCCTCAATGACTGCAGCTAATAGCGCTAATCATTATGCTGCAGAGGCGGACGTTATAAATTTTAAGAAGGGTATATTCATTATTGTTGTCTGGGTCATCAGACCGTAGATTGATTTGATACAGCTCTCCATGCCGCTCTACCCTGTGTTAATCTTTTCATTTCTACTACATCTACTCTAATCTGTTCATCATATTCATGCCTTGGTCCACCCCTACCGTTCTTACCACCTACACCTCCCCCAAAAACTAACCAAACAAATCCTGAGTGTATTAAGATGAGTCGTATCATTCTGTCTCCTCTTCTAAACAAGTTTTGCCAAATCGTTCTCCTCTCACCAATTCGATTCATTATGTTTTCATTTGTGATTTGATCTACCCATCTCACCTTCAGCATTATTCTGCAATGCCACATTTCAAAAGCTTCAATTTGCTTTCTTTCTGAGCTAGTTATTGTACATGTTTCACTTCCATACAATGCCACGCTCCAGAAAAAAGTCTTCAAAAACATCTAACTCTTATATCAATGTCTGAAGTGAGCAAATTCTTTTCTTAAGAAAGGCCTTCCTTGCCTGTGCTAGTCTCACTCACAATTGAAGAGTGGAACAAACTGGACCTACAATGGTAAGATGAGGTAGTAGACTGCATGCAAAGGTCAGAACCATACATTACCATCCTACAAGGGAGTGTTACTAGCTTACAAAAAAGGAGCTGAGGCTGGTATACATGAAGGGAACCAGTGGTAGAACATAATATCCAAAATATACGAGGTGAATTAAGTAATAAGAACTGAAGACTATGAAGAAAAATGAAGGAATGATTTGATATTATGCAGAAATCATTGTTTTAACAAATTTACACATGCATTATAAATTTGATTTCCAAAGGAGACTTCGCAGTATTGGTTAAATGGGTTACTTGACCTAGCATATACAAAATAATGTAGAATTGAATGAACATCCTCATCTATGCTTAGAAAAATAAAACATATGAGAAGACCACTGAGCAGAATATACATTTTTTTAAATTCATACAGCAAAGCACAGCCTAGGATTATTAAAAATAAGATAGCCCTACTGATAGAGAATATCAGTAATGCAGTTACACTTAGAAGTAACTTATAATGCAGAATACACAAGAGCAATTAATAGCAATACCAATGCAGAAAGAGGATTGACTCTACATGACCAAGTAGCCAAAACATAAATCTAACACATCACTATTACTACATGCAACAGAAAAATGTGCAAAATAAATTACAAAAAGAAAGGAAAACAATTCACTATCACTGTAAACGAAATTGACTTTGTCACTCAGTGAGCCAGCATGGCCTTAATACTATTCTAGCATATGTATTGAAGGTTATGATTGATACTTATGAAACTGTCGATGGGTATACACGATTCCTTGCTAAATAATCTATGGAATGATTGAAACTTCTACACGGTTTGGGGTTGTTAACCCTTGTTTGCCACGTATACACATTAAGTTGTACCAAGACAAACGGGTGCAAAAAACAGTCCGATAACGCTCATGATTTAATAAGTGTATAGGAAATGTTGCAGTCTATAAGTAATCATACTCACATTTGTACATGTAAGAAAACACTGCACGTGAACTGACCAGTGGCAGCAAAGACAACTAAATATCTGCAATAGAGCAATTGCAGCCACTCCTATTAAACCTGCTTCATAATATTCTTCAATGCCGTATACAAAAATCCACGCATATATCCAACAACCGTATAATATAAGGAAAGGCAAAATATAGCCATGAAATAAAAGTTTCCTAGGTATATGTAAACTGACAGACTGAACCAGGTCGTCAATACGCGCCGCAGTCACCATTATTTTCTCATGTCCACACAGCATGATAAACGTGGGGAACGAAGGGAGAGAAAACATGCTGACCAACCTACTTCCACAACCAACCTCCAAGTGAAAGATATAAAATTCCCAAATGTTTCTTTACAAACGTACATTTATCCATGAAAATATATGTTTCTAATCTGTCTTTATAATATCGACGATCCTGATAACCAAAAGTACAATACGCTATTAATTTAGTGTCTAATAATCTATCGATCACTTATCTGCCCGATCTCTTTCTACTAGATATGCTTGTAACAAAAGAGAGGCGAAATTCGCTAGAGGTACAGTATGATACGAAACAAAAGTTAAACACAATACATTGGAATATAGTTCATTCTATAGGATGGAGGATATTCAGAAGATAATGAAGATAATTACTGTTGTTCGATATATCAATAAGAAAATCACAGAACACCAGGAAAATGACGTTTGGTTGGCGGCAGTTGTTAACCCCGAGAATCGTACGTAATACCAACGTCGAGGTAAGAAATATCTAGACAATGACGGCGACGACGGCGACGACGAAAATCAGATCGTTGAAAAGAAACCAAGGTAGGACAACGTGTACAAAATTAAATACAGGGAATTGAGTAAAGGGAATAAGATAAATGATCATAGAACATAATACGGACTTGTATTTCCTATCCTCGCCGCTAGATGGGGGCTACATTCATTCCATTCCTGACCCGGTCGAATGACTGGAAACAGGCTGTGGATTTTCATAGCTTATAATGATATCGCTAAATATCTTATATACGGTACGGCATTATATTTAGTGCAAGTTTGTACTTCGTACAAAAATAACAAACAGTACTGAAATAGGCCTATATAATTTTAAGTTGGTAACATGTACATACATCGCAACAAGTATGTTATTCTTTTTTTATGAGAATGATGAGTTGTTAATAGTGTCCATTCAAAGTGTCAATGCAAACATTTAAAGTTAATAAATGGTCTAAGGTACACGTGTATAATATCTTGGGCTACATCCAGACAATAATACTAACAAGAGTGTTACATATTGGTGATCCCGACGTGATCTTGAAAAGATTAGGCGAATAACAAAAGCGTGCCCGAAGATCGACCAGAAGCAAATAAGGTTAGCGTAAAACTTCCACCTTTTTGGACAGAGAGACCGGAAATTTAGTTTTATCAAGTGGACACTCAGTTTAGTATTTGTAAAATTAAGTCAGAAGAAACTAAATTTAATCATTTAGTGTCTCAACTAGATCCTAAATATATGAGACATTATTAAAGGTAGTGATGTGAACAGATACTCGTTGGCTAAGGAACGACTATTAAATATATTTAAGAAAAGTGAGGATACACGCATTAAGAGACTAGTTACTGGAATTGAGTTGGGAGACCAGAAGCCTAGTCAGTTATTGCGCAAAATGCAAGCTTTAGCCGGAGTAGATGCGTTCGGATAAGTTCTTAAAAACTCTGTGGTTAGAAAAACTCCCTGATTCCATTAAGAACAGTTTGATTGTTAGTGATGAAGGACTTGATAACTTGGCTATCATGGCCGATAACATAATGGAAATGAATCCCCGTCATGAATCATATTCAGTTAAACATGGTGACCGGGAACAATAACCTGCAGTCCCTGTTACGATGAACGACATCATGTTTCGAATTTCGGGACTGGAGGAACAAATATCTTCGTTATCCATCGGTCATCAGAGTAGATCTCAGCATAGGGGTGAACATCGCCGTCCTAGCAATAGCCGTAGTAAATCCAGGAAGAGGTCAATCAATACTGATCAGCATTTAGGGCAGTCGCCCAGGTGGCAGATTCCCTATCTGTTGTTTTCCTAGCCTTTTCCTAAATGATTTCAAAGAAATTGGAAATTTATTGAACGTCTCCCTTGATGAGTTATTCCAGTCCCTAACTCCCCTTCCTATAAATGAATATTTGCCCCAGTTTGTCCTCTTGAATTCCAACTTTATCTTCATATTGTGATCTTTCCTACTTTTATAAACGCCACTCAAACTTATTCGTCTACTAATGTCATTCCACGCCATCTCTCCGCTGACAGCTCCGAACATACCACTTAGTCGAGCAGCTCTTCTTCTTTTTCTCAATTCTTCCCAACCCAAACTTTGCAACATTTTTGTAACGCTACTCTTTTATCGGAAATCACCCAGAACAAATCGAGCTGCTTTTCTTTGGATTTTTTCCAGTTCTTGAATCAGGTAATCCTGGTGATGGTCCCATACACTGGAACCATACTCTCCTTTACATCCTACAGATCCAGAGATCTGTACCCTTTATTTGCAATCCCATTTATGTGATTACCCCAAGGAAGATCTTTCCTTATATTAACACCTAGATACTTACAATGATCCCCAAAAGGAACTTTCACCCCATCAACGCAGTAATTAAAACTGAGAGGACTTTTCCTATTTGTGAAACTCACAACCTGACTTTTAACCCCGTTTATCAATATACCATTTCCTGCTGTCCATCTCACAACATTATCCAGGTCACGTTGCGGTTGCTCACAATCTTGTGACTTATTTATCACTCTATAGAGAATAACATCATCCGCAAAAAGCCTTACTTCCGAATCCACTCCTTTACTCATATAATTTACTAGCTGATGTACCCGTGCTTCGCTACGGGATTGGATTCTCAGAGAGACTGACCTTGTGGCTTTCCTAACTGAAGTCAACATAGGTCATTACAAAAACGTCGGTAGGAAAGTAGCGATTAAAAGCAATGATATCATATAAAATACTCGATCAAATGGAAAACTACACTTTTTCTCACTTTAACGAACAGGACTACGCTGCCGATCTAACAGTTCAAAGTTCCAGAGTTGGAATGATCAAAGCCGCAGATAGCCGTGATCCGTGACCACCCTTCGTCTTTTTTTTTTTGGCAGGGAGGGGGTCGAATAGTGGAGACTCCCACGGCATAAACTATGCCCTTCTACTAATATTTTTCCTAGGAGTGCCCAATGAGTCGGAAAATCTTAATTCACTACACTGGCGGCGGAAAAATCTATCTGATTTGGAGACAAATTTTTCCTCCAAGCAAGAGAGAAACCCACTCTTCACTGCTAATTTGGAATAAAATGAATGTAGAATTTAATAAAAGTAAAGAGGAAGTAGCTTTAATTAAGAAACGGCTCTTTTCAGGGTCGAATTTTGAGTTATTTAGTGAATTGTGGTGCTGTAATTTAGAATAGGCCTAAACTGTTATTCTCTACCAGGCCATACTACTACTACTACTACTACTACTACTACTCTGCCTTAAGTAAGCACGCTGCTCATTCAAAACAGCGCGTCAGATTAGGGATCGCATAGCTGGAATACTATGAAGACCCTGTGTGTTACCAGGCCCCGATTTCAAGTAGTTAGCGCCCTGGGCAAACAATATTTAGCCGCCCGCCCCTCTGCTCGTTCTAAAAAAATAATTGTTTACAAATTAAATATTACAGTTTTCAAGATTATGAGTTTTAAAACAGCACATTATGCAAATACAGTTAATTCTCATAATTAAAGTTATCAAGCCAAATAAAGATAAGAGCCAAATAAGAATGAGGCTGTTTTTATTTTTATTTTTATTTTTATTTTTATTTAAAAAGCCGTTGGTTCAGTTTGATAGTTTGTATGTAAGTAAATAATTTTAGAAATAAGACACGTTATCTTCATAAAATTAAAATATATAGATTAAATTCAGGTTTTAAAGTTAGAATAGTTTAAAGTGTTTTATATAGTCTAATAAAATAATTGGAATAATTTGTGGAATGTAAAAGTAATTTGAATGTAATGAATTTAAGACATAACTCACGCAGGCCATAATTACTCGATCCGCCGGCCGCCGCCCCTCAAAAACTGGCGCCCTGGGCAAATGCCCAGTCCGCCCATTGGTAAATCGGGGCCTGTGTGTTACGTACCAGTTGTATCAGAAAGTGTATGAACCAAAGGAATGGCATGCTGAAGAAGAAAGTTTTCTATCCCCCAAGCTATTTTCCGCTAATATTCAGTCAGGCTGTTATACTCGGTACGCAGCAGTAATCCCATCTATTGGAGTTGAGAGGCAGCATAAGAGACAAAGAACATCACATCAAACAATGGTCAATGTAATGTCACTGTTGAACAATGCTATGCGCTTTTGATATTGTAGGTGTTCACATTTAGTTTTCTTCCGACTCTGAAATACCACTCTTATCACAGTCGGTATGGTAAAACTGATTAAAACATAAATGATCGGAAATTGTATTCAATATAACTTTTGTTATGTAATACTTTTCGATAGCACCAATAACATAGGTATTTAAAAATTAAATTTATGCGCCTTCCCCTAAACTGCAATTCCATCCAGGGTGAATAAATTTGTTTACAGCTTAGACTGTTGTTTCTCATTCCCCGACTCTATATAACGATTTTCATTAAATTCTGTTAACCCATTTTCTCGTGGCTCGGCGTTGATATGGACTTAGCAAAAAAATTACAATTTCATGAATGTGTTTTATCACAGTCGGTACGGTAAAAATGTATAAGACATAAATGGTCGGAAATTTAATTCTATATAACTTTGGTTATGTAGTATTTATCGATACGACCACTAATAATTTAAATATTTGAGAATTAAATGTTAGGCCTTCCCCTAAACCACAATTTCACTCAGTGTTAATAGAATGATTCATAACCTAGATTATAATGGCTCATTCTCCGACTACGCATGCCAATTTTCATTGAGATGGGACCACTCATGACGTAAATATTAAAATATTAATTTTTTTTACCTTCCCCTAAACTACCATTCCACTCAGAGTGAATAAAATTATTTATATTCTAGATTGTAGCGACTCATTCCTCGGCTTTGAATACCAATTTTCATTAGGATAGGACCAGTAATAACATAAATATTTGAAAATTAAATTTTAGGCCTTCCCCTAAACTACCATTTCTGTCAGCGTTAATAAAATTATTTATGGCCTAGATTGTAGCGACTTATTCCCAGACTTTGCATACCGATTTTCATTAAGTATTCTTTAGCCGTTTTCTAGTGATGCGTGTACATACAGACAGACAGAAATTACGGAAATAAAAAGTGCATTTTCTTGTTACTGTGGACATGACCGATACAGAAATACCATTCTTTTCAAATTCTGAGCAATGTACAGACAAAACACTTATTTTATATATATAGATATACAGAGTCCGGCTCCATAGCTAAATGGTTAGCGTGCTGGCCTTTGGTCACAGGGGTCTCGGGTTCGATTCCCGCCAGGGTCGGGAATTTTAACCATCATTGGTTAATTTCACTGGCACTGGGGCTGGGTGTATGTGTCGTCTTCATCATCATTTTCATCCTCATCACGACGCGCAGGTCACCTACGGGTGTCAAATCGAAAGACCTGCATCTGGCGAGCCGAACATGTCCTCGGACACTCCCGGCACTAAAAGCCATACGCCATTTCATTTCAGATATACAGAGTGGCCCACTTAAACGTTTCACTGCAGATATATCTGGAACAACAAAAGATATTTAAAAATGACCTTCACGGGCATGAAGGCAGGGAAGGGGCTAATTAAAGTAAATACTATGAGCCAGTCCAAAACGTAGAAACAAATATTATTTTCAACATCAACTTACGGTTTTTATTTCGTAAGCAATCCTTAATATGAAAAATCACGTAAGTAATGGCGTTTGTTTAATCGCAATAGGTCAATTACATCCCGAGATATTGCAACGTGAAGTTGACGATTGATATAAACGAAACGCGCAGCAGTTGCACATCCCGAGATTCCAGCACGAATCTCACTGTCCTCTTACTCGCGATGTGATTGCCGTACTACAATGCGACAGGCGCTATACGTACTTAATGCTATTTACACTGCTATCAAGAGGGATGAAAATAAGAGAATTTCGTTACAGTAACTTTGCTGTACGAATTATGTACATTCTGAAGTAGTACAGTACAGAGTACTGCATTGTACTGTGTAGGAAAGTAAAACACGCAAGAGAGAAACCGTTATTTACATATCCTTTTGCTGTGGCAGGAAACCCTTCTCTTATTTTCATCCCTCTTGATAACAGTGCAAATAGCATTAAGTGCAGTGCCTGTCGCATCGTAGTACGGCAATCATCGTGAGTAAGAGGACCGTGAGGTTCGCGCTTGACTCTCGGGATGTGCAACTGCTGCGCGTTTCGTTTATCTCGAGCGTCAACTTCACGTTGCAATATCTCGGGATGTGATTGACCTATTGCGATGAAACAAACGCCATTACTTACGTGATTGTTCATGTTAACGACTGCGCACGAAATAATACAGGGTTTCTATTTTAAAAAAAGGAAGTGGATGTTGAAAATACTATTTTCCTACGTTTTTTACTGGCTCATAGTGTTTACTTTAATTAGCCCCTTCCCTGCCTTCATGCCTGTGAAAGTCATTTTTCAATATATCTTGTTGTTCCAGATATATCTGCGGTGAAAGTTTTAAGTGGGCCATCCTGTACATAAGAAAACATAAAGGTCCGATAATACTGCCTTGAGGAATTCCCCTCTTAATTATTACAGGGTCAGATAAAGCTTCACCTACTCTAATTCTCTGAGATCTATTTTCTGGAAATATAGCAACCCATTCAGTCACTCTTTTGTCTAGTTCAATTGCAGTCATTTTTGCCAGTAGTCTCCCATGATCCACCCTATCAAATGCTTTAGACAGGTCAATCGCGATACAGTCCATTTGACCTCCAGAATCCAATATATCTGCTATACCTTGCTGGAATCCTACAAGTTGAGCTTCAGTGGATTCCTAAACCGAACTGCCTTCTATCGAACTAGTTATTAATTTCACAAACATGTCTAATATAATCAGAAAGAATGCCTTCCCAAAGCTTACATACAATGCATGTCAAACTTACTGGTCTGTAATTTTCAGCTTTATGTCTATCACCCTTTCATTTATACACAGGCACTACTATAGTAACTCTCCACTCATCTGGTATAGCTCCTCCGACCAAACAATAATCAAATAAGTACTTCAGATATGGTACTATATCCCAACCCATTGTCTTTAGTATATCCCCAGAAATCTGATCAATTCCAGCTGCTTTTCTAGTTTTCAACTTTTGTATCTTATTGTAAATTTCATTGTTATCATATGTAAATCTTAATACTTCTTTGGCCTTAGTCTCCTCCTCTATCTCGACATTATCCTTGTAACCAACAATCTTTACATACTGCTGACTGAATACTTCTGCCTTTTGAAGATCCTCACATACACACTCCCCTTGTTCATTAATTATTCCTGGAATGTCCTTCTTGGAACCTGTTTCTGCCTTAAAATACCTATACATACCCTTCCATTTTTCACTAAAATTTGTATGACTGCCAATTATGCTTGCCATCATGTTATCCTCAGCTGCCTTCTTTGCTAGATTCAATTTTCTAGTAAGTTCCTTCAATTTCTCCTTACTTCCACAGCCATTTCTAACTCTATTTCTTTCCAGTCTGCACCTCCTTCTTAGTCTCTTTATTTCTCTATTATAATAAGGTGGGTCTTTACCATTCCTTACCACCCTTAAAGGTACAAATCTGTTTTCGCATTCCTCAACAATTTCTTTAAACCCATCCCAGAGTCTGTTTATATTTTTATTTACCGTTTTCCACCGATCATAGTTACTTTTAAAAAACTGCCTCATGTCTGCTTTATCAGCCATATGGTACTGCCTAATAGTCCTACTTTTAAGACCTTCCTTTCTATCACATTTATTTTTAACTACGACAAAAACAGCTTCATGATCACTAATACCATCTATTACTTCAGTTTCCCTATAGAGCTCATCTGGTTTTATCAGCACCACATCCAGGATATTTTTCCCTCTGGTTGGTCCCATCACTTTCTGACTCAGCTGCCCTTCCCATATTAACTTATTTGCCATTTGTTGGTCATGTTTCCTGTCGTTCGTATTTCCTTCCCAATTGACATCTGGCAAATTCAGATCTCCCGCTACAATCACACATTTCTTTCCATGTCGTTTCCCACATAGCCGACTATCCTATCAAATAATTCCGAATCCGCGTCAGTGCTACCCTTTCCCGGCCTGTACACTCCAAATATATCAAGTTGCGTATTATCTTTAGAAATGAGCCTTACACCTAGAATTTCATGTGTCTCATCTTTAACTTTTTCGTAGCTTACAAATTCTTCTTTCACCAGAATGAATACTCCCCCTCCCACCATCCCTATCCTATCTCTACGATACACACTCCAGTGCCGTGAGAAAATTTCTGCATCCATTATATCATTTCTCAGCCATGATTCAACTCCTATTACAATATCTGGTAAATATATATCTATTAATTACTTAATTCTATTCCTTTCTTTACAATACTTCTACAGTTCAACACTAACAATTTTATGTCATCCCTACTTGATTTCCAGTTCCCTGTTCCCTTATCACCGCTCCCTAGGCCACCCCGTTTCCCTGAATGTACCTCCCTATTACCCTTCCAAACAAATTTCCTAACTTATTTGTATCACTGCGGTTTAAGTGAAGGCCATCTGAGAGCAGATCCCTATCTCGTACCCAACCATTAGGATCTAGAAATTTCACTCCCGGTTTCCCACATACCCACTCCATAGTCTCATTTAAATCCCCAATCACCCTCCAGTCAGTTTAACCCCGGAGGCAAATATTGATACTACAATTTTCGATTTGGACGCCACTGTAAACCAGAAAAATGTACTCCTCCATGTAGTTGGTCAGGTCAGGGAAACGGGAAACCGCAGCTGAATTAGCGGCAAATTCCGCTGCGCAAGTCAATAGTAGCAAAACTCGCCTATTTGTCACGGACAAACAATCGGGATTGCAATTTTTAGTTGACAATGAGGCTGATGTCTCACTGGTCCCAGCTACACTGAAATCTAAAATTGATTTGACTTATAAATGATATCCTCTCTAAAGAACCAGAGATACAAGGAAATGCCATTTGGTCCTTGTTGCATTGACGGTGAAATCCTGACATTCACCTCCCCGTGGTAGAGAGGGGGCAACGACTGCATATAAAAATTATGTTTTATATGCAGGCGGCTAACGAATGAAGGGACCGATTATCTCCCGGTATAAGGAGATCCCCTATACCAAGTGCCAACAGTCTCTTTGAGAATGGATGAGCGGGTATGGGTAAGGGCACTCTATTGTCCTGGGGACAAGAAATTGTTCCCAAAGGCGGAGGAACCAGTTTGGTCAACGGCATTAGGATGCAGAAGGCAACGGGAAACCACTGCATTAAAGATCCTGAGAGATATTCCAATAAATTCACATGGCATGGCTGCAACGTCAAGATCAGAGCTGGCCGTGTGGATCGTCTACCTCCGTTCGGAGACGACGTCTCAAGAAGAAGATAAATGATATGCTGCTAACGGGACCGAAATTCCCACTTTCGGAATTGAACAACGTTCCATTGTTTTAGGACTTGGACGCCATTTCCAGTGGCCATTTATTGTAGCAAAGGTCAATAAGGCCATATTGGGAGCTGATTTTCTGAGTAAATTCCAGTTACTAGTGGATGTGCGCAACAAGAGATTGATAGATGATGTAACCAAGTTCTGCACTGAGGGTGAAGTTATGTCAATCTCAGAAAAAAATGGTGTCAGTTCTATGAGTCAAAATATTACATTTTCAGACCTATTGCTGCAGTACCCAGATATAGCTAAGCCGAATTTAATTCTTGGAGAAATTAAGCATATTTGTTACGGGGATACCCGTGGAGCAGAAAGAGGTTAAAGAAGGTGCCGCGGTGAATGGGTCTATCTACAATATCAAAATTAATTTAAAACTTGAACTGAAGGTTATATTTCTTTTAGAACTTCAAACTTAACAATTTTTCACTTAGTGAACATAACAACATATCAGGTACAAAAGCAATCTTGAAACAAGACTAGGAAAATCCAAGATCAGTGAACTTTACAGGTTCTGGGCTTCAAGCCCGTAGTTTTACAATGTCAGGGATACCGGATCCAGTTTACAAATTTAATTCGAACAAGGAATCATTTACTCAAGGACAGAAATCCCCTAACTCAGGAGCACTTGCTCCCAAAATACAATATCTAGCCTTCCAGAGGCCCACTTTACTATTACCAAAACTTCGAAAAAGAGCTAACAGGCTCTCAGTTTCTACTAGCCTACTCAAGACAACATCACATGAAAAGCTTATAATCTCTGGCCTCTCAAGGCAAAACTTACAATTAAAATTGGTTTTTACACAGGGGTATCTAGTACCCAACCTACAGGGCCTTTGCGAAAAAGAACAGGGTAAATAAATGGCCCGAACACAAACTGAATGGAGGCGTACACTGCACTCCCAGATAATGAAAAATTAAAACCTACAAGGCTCTTGGCCGATGAAACATGGGCTAATCCCTAGCTACTTGAGGTGGCACGCATGGAAATAACTGTAATACATTACAAAAAGGTTGCTAAATCGCAGACACCTCAAATCAAGATGAAGGGGAGCTCGAGAGTGTAACGTAGCTCTCAATTATGTCCTGGTTACACTTGGCCGCCTTTAGATTTTAAGTCCTTAAGTAGACCACGAAGGCTATTTATAGACATTAGAAAACCTTCTTGAAAAGGAAGGAGTTTGTTTTTGCCATTTATTCTCATGCTGAAAATTAATACGAATAATTTGTTAAGAGCATGATTTTGTTGCTCTATACAATTCCCATAGACACTGTTTAAGCTGTTTGTACCACACACATAGACACGGGAGTTTAGGACATCAAATCCATTATTAATCGTGATTACAGTCTCTCCTACTTAGCTGAGCTCTGGGAGATTACGGCATATTGCTTTACCCACAGTCAGTGATAGCAGTTCCGCGGCTTTCCGTACATTTTGCCTCTTCGTTCCAGTCACAAGAACATGCTTCATTGAAAGCTTATGCGCATATTGTAGGTTTTCGCCCTGACTTTGCATTTCAATTCATTTCGTAAATGTTTCTTTTGTAACACAATGTCCACTTTCCAGTTGATATCCTTCATCAAGAAGGTGATTCCGCAGTAATTTAAGTGCACGAGGCACATCACAAAAAAACCATATGTTACATTCTTTACTTGATGGGTTTTCCAGCGACGGTTTTTTTCCACGAAATATTCAGACCAGTCATGCATTTCCTATTTGAAGGTCCAATGCCACATACAACTGCTCTAACTTGAAATCGAGTGCTTTCTACGACATGAATTACTTCTACTAAAAGATCTCTTGACATCGCTGTATCAAAGTTGTAGTAGATAGGTTGCATCCACTTTTGAACTAAACTTCTTATTACAATGACTTGGACATTATCATGTGGTCTTCTAATCATTTCTTCATTTTGATCAAAGCACAAGTCGTCGTTAACCTTCATTTCATCCAAGGTGAAAACAACATCTCTTTCAAAATTTGTAAAAAGACTTGATTGTGTTTTTAAGATATTAATGCTCAACTCAATGAATCCAGGAGAAACAGAAAACTGTCTTAGGCGTCGTTTGATTGTAACGCCGCTAGGAAGAGAGTAATTAATCACGTATCTAACAAAACACAATGCTTTATATGATATAGACCGTAAGGTGACCGCCTTAGCATTTTCCTTAGATGACCAGCTTGAGCATCTGCCTTTTACTAAAGCTTGCTGTTGACTTTTGGAAAACGTACCCTCAAAAACTTGAACATTCTTTTTTAAATTTTATTATCTCGGTATTAGCTGCACTAAGACGGTCCTGAAGATCCTTATTTTGCTGTTTTAAGTCACCATCACTAGTGTTGTAACCAAGGTTGAAGTTTACAAAACACAACTTTTATTGCTTCACTTTATGATATTTACACAAATAACTGAAATTTATTTTGAAGCAAAAATGAATATTGAATCTTGAGAAAAGTCTGTCTTTATACAATATGTACAGGTTTACAGTCTTTATATACACTTCTATCTTGAAAAGATAGTCTTTGTGAATTGACACGTTGATAGTCGAAAACTATCTGGCACACTAACATAAATGTCTTTGAGAGTCCTTGTTTGTGGAAGTGCCTGAATTCCTAAAAAGCAAGTTCAATTGATTGAAGAAATTCCACCTAGCGAAACTAAGGGAGCTTGCGTAAATTAGGGAATGAAAATGGCTTGTAAAAGAATTACGGAACATAGGCAGCGGAAACAGGTAAGGGAGCGGTGACCAGAGGTGAAACCTCGTACTGCCAGAAATTCAGTCCACCTGGTCGAAGCACATTTTCAAGAGGAGTAGCCTCCGTGCTCGACGTAGGGTGTATTCTGGAGCTGGACACCGGGGCAAGTGGGCCATTGAGCAGGCAGGGAGCTCCTATTTATAGTACACTCGATGGTCAGGCACGCGCACTGAGGGCTGCGCGTCGAAGCTAGCAGAATGATACACAGGCGCGCGTGCAGCTGGCTTGCGGAGCGAGACGGGAGCGCCGGACATACAACACCCTCCCCTCCTAAATACGCCGGTACGGCGTGAAACGGCGGCGGCGCTGGCGGCGACTGCGATGCTGGGGCGGAGCTGCTGAAGTCTCTGTTGTATTGTCCGGAGCTGGAACTGGGCGGAGTGGCGCTGTCTCGTCCTGAAAGGAACCCATTGTTATTAAATGATCTAAAGCGCGTTCAGCAATAGATTTATCTGGTGTAGCAATAGCATCAATAGCTGGACAGGGGCGGTAGCGCAGACGTATCTGATCTTGATGGCGGCAGATACGTTTGTCTGTAGTCTGTATCTCGTATAGACGATGACCCAAAGATCGGCAGATGACTCCAGGTATCCAGAGTGGGTTGGATTTGAATGTCCTGGTGTAGACCTTGTCGTTGAGGGAGAACTTCGTTGGTGATGTCTTATGCTGGGCCGGAAGAGGCTGTAACAGAGAAAGTAAAGTTCTGTGAGGTCGTCCATGGAGCTTCTGTGCAGGAGTGATATTATCAGCGCCGGGTAGAGTTCTGTAGTTGTTTAAGAGTTGGAGTAAGGCTTGGTCTTTATTTAAGCCTGAAGAGACAGCTTTCTTCATACTTCTTTTAAATGTCTGTACGAAGCGTTCAGCTTCACCATTAGATTGAGGGTGAAAAGGTGGTGCTAGGATATGACGAATGCCATTATGCGTACAAAAGTTCTGAAAAGCAGTAGCTGTAAATTGAGGTCCGTTGTCCGAAATGAGTACTTGCGGTAAACCTTCTGTAGTAAAGATTTTCTGGAGAGCACGAATGGTAGCTTCGGTTGTAGTAGTCGAATGCATATCCACTACATATGGAAAGTTTGACAGTGAATCGATGACTATTAACCACATGGAATTGAGGAAAGGACCTGCGAAATCGATGTGAACTCGTTCCCATGGAGTAGTAGCAGGAGGCCATGAAGCAAGATCAGAAGACGGGGCGTTCTGATTCGTTTGACATTGCTCACAATGACGTATTAGCTTTTCGATGGCGGCATCAATACCGGGCCAGTAGCAGTGTTGACGGGCGAGTTGCTTTGTTCTGGAGATACCCCAATGGCTTTGGTGTAATAACTCAAGAACTTGTTTCTGTAGGCTAAGTGGGATAACCACTCGGAAGATGGTGCCTGCTTCTAGTAATACAACTCCGGCACGAGTCGTGAGACGATGCTGCATACGATGATAAGGTGCCAGGTGGGCAGGAAGTGTGCTCTGAAGAGGCCAACCGTTGCGGATGTAAGTACGTACAGTAGCAAGTGTACTGTCCTTATCCGTAGCTTTAGCTATGCAGGTAGCATCCATAGGAAAACTGGATACAGTATCTTCAAGTTCTATGTCCAACTGAAGACATTCAGATTCTTGAGAATCGAAGGCAGTATCAGGACCAACGGGTAAGCGGGAGAGGGCATCAGCATTACAATGCTGGGATGTGGCTCGATATACAATCTGATAGGAATAATCAGAAAGGAACATGGACCATCTTTGAAGCTTTCTGAGGGAATTCTCTGGGATCTTATTACCAGGATGGAATAAGTGTACGAGAGGCTTATGATCGGTAATGATCAGGAAATGGTTGCCATAGAGATATTCATTGAAACGGCGAATACCAAAGATGATGGCTAAAGCTTCTTTCTCTATCTGTGAGTATCGACGTTGATGGTCATTAAGTGTTTTCGAAGCGAAGGCGATGGGGCGTTCTTGTCCATGACGATCCTTCTGGGAGAGAACGGCACCGACACCGTAGTCTGAAGCGTCAGTAGCTAGCGTGATGATCTTGTCGGGCTGAAAATGAGTGAGTTGTATAGCTTGAATTAAGGCGTTGTTGATTGTTTTCCATGCCTGTTGGCATTGCGGAGTCCACTGAAACTTAACACCTTTTTTACGTAGAGCGTTTAATGGAGCTGCCACTGTAGCGAAGCGTGGAATGAACTTATTATAATAGTTCGCTTTGCCTATGAAGGACTGAAGCTGCTTGAGGTTCTGAGGTGCTGGCATGTTTACTATCGCTGAGACATTCTGTGTACTAGGACGAATTCCATTCTTATCCAGTATATGTCCTAGGTAGTGAACTTGAGGTTGAAAGAAGGTACATTTAGCGAGATTCGCTCGTAAGCCATTGTCTTTCAATTTCTGGAGAAGGAGGCGTAGATTGGTTAGATGTTCCTGATGATCTTTTCCAGTAACAATAATATCATCCAGGTAGTTAGCACAACCGGGAATGGAGGCGGTGAGTTGAGCCAAATAGCGCTGAAAAATAGCCGCTGAGGATGAAACACCGAATGGGAGCCGCTGGAGCTGGAGCAGTCCGAGAGGAGTGTTGAGTGTGAGAAATTTCTTAGATTCTTCGTCTAAAAGTAGCTGGAGATATGCTTCTTTAAGATCAACTCGAGAGAAGAATTGTCCACCAGAGAGACGACGGAATAAGTCTTCTGGACGTGGAATAGGAAAGATATCTGTGTCGAGTTGTGCGTTGACTGTAGATCGAAAATCGCCACAAAGTCGAACATTACCATCAGGTTTCTTGATTACCACGAGTGGAGTAGCCCATTGACTAGAAGTAACTGGTACAACAATTCCAGTTTGTATCCATCTTTCTAATTCTTTCGTGACCTGGTCTTGAAGTGCTAGGGGTACTGGACGTGATTTGAGGAAGCGAGGCTTAGCTCCGGATTTCAGCTGTATATGAGCTGTATAGTTTTTTGCTGTTCCGAGCTGAGAGTCGAAGACTTCAGGAAACTGCGCTAGGAGAGCGGTAACGTCAGAAGTAGGATGCAATGTAGATACGACGTTAATGTTGTCATGTATCTGGAAACCAAATAAGTTAAATAGATCCATGCCCATAATGTTTGATGCAGTGTAGTTGTTAACTACGAGAAGAGGAATGGCTTTCTGAATTCCTTTATAACTAGCCTGAAGCTTGATTTGACCTTTGATGTCAATTTTCTTCTTGTTAAATGTCACGAGCTGGATGTCAGCTGGAGAGCATGAAGGTGAACCTAAGTCGTGGTAGGTAGTCAGGTTAATAATAGAGACAGGTGATCCAGTATCTAATTGAAAATCGACAGATGGATCAGAGAATGAGAGAGGAATGATGATTTTGTGAGAATCCTTTGTGGGAAGAATAAGATTGATCTGATCAACTTCCATGTCTTGGCGGGGCTGTATATGTTTCCGGCGTGCTGCAGTAGTCTTAGCAGGGCGGAGCGAACTTTGACAGACAGTCTTAATGTGTCCAAGTTTATTACATCGTTCACAAGTAGCTTTGAAAAAACGACAGTCACGACGTTCATGATGCTTGAAACAACCTCGGCAGGAAGGCAGGAGTTTCGAGGTGCTCTTAGAATTGGGTTTCCGTGTAGCATTACGAGAGGGAACCTGGCGAGAATGCTTGGTGGAGAGCGCCTTATCCGTACGGTTCACTGGAGCAGAGGACTTGCGGGCCTGAGGCGAGACTTGTGCAACTTCGTGTGGAGAAGCTATGGCTGCGGCAGTCTTGGTAGTAAGCTCATAAACCGTAGCAATACGCTGGACGTCTTCTAAAGAAGGGTTACTCTGCTTGACAGCGTCAAAACGTATTTTGTTTTCAGGAGTATGTAAAATTATCATGTCCCGAATGAGAGAATCAGTGTAGGATGAACCACAACCGTCCTTGGAGCAGATGAACTGGCAGGGTTTAGCTAGACCACGCAATTCAGTTATCCATTCAGTATGTGTCTGATGGGGTTGCTTTCTGCTGTGAAAAAATTTATAGCGAGCAGCCACTATGTGAGGAGCTTTGGCATAGTGTTCCGTGAGACGGGCCAAGAGCTGCGTGAAGGGTACCTCAGATAAGTGTTCTTCCGGACTTAATTTACGTAGTAATTCACACGTAGCATTGCCAACCGAACTAAGAAATAGTGCGCGGCGGCGTTGATCATCAGGGACAGAATGGCAGATGAAATGCTGTTGTAAACGGGCTAAATAAACTGACCATTCTTCCTTAGCCGGATCAAAAGCAGAGAACGGAGGAATAGCTGATGGCTGTGTAGAGACAGAAATAGCTTGAATAGCCTGAATTAATGCTGCCTGTTGTTGTTGCATAAACTGTTGTTGTTGCTGCTGTAAGGCTTGGAAGACCGTAGCGAGTTGTTCCGCAGTAGCCATTGCAAGATGCGTGCAAGAAAGAGTAGGGGAAGCTGTGTGTCAGAACTGGTTGGAGTGTCGTTGTTGGTTAGCACGTCGCCGTAGAGTTGACAACTGGGCCTGTTGAATTGTAGTGTCGTGTTTACCTCGTTGCTATAGAGTTGGCGATTGGGGCTGATGACGTGTAGTTTGTTGCTTTTTTACCGCGTCGCCATAGAGTTGGCAACTGGGGTTGAAGAATTGTAGAGCTGTTGCTTTTTACCTCGTCGCCATAGAGTTGTGTTGTAACCAAGGTTGAAGTTTACAAAACACAACTTTTATTGCTTCACTTTATGATATTTACACAAATAACTGAAATTTATTTTGAAGCAAAAATGAATATTGAATCTTGAGAAAAGTCTGTCTTTATACAATATGTACAGGTTTACAGTCTTTATATACACTTCTATCTTGAAAAGATAGTCTTTGTGAATTGACACGTTGATAGTCGAAAACTATCTGGCACACTAACATAAATGTCTTTGAGAGTCCTTGTTTGTGGAAGTGCCTGAATTCCTAAAAAGCAAGTTCAATTGATTGAAGAAATTCCACCTAGCGAAACTAAGGGAGCTTGCGTAAATTAGGGAATGAAAATGGCTTGTAAAAGAATTACGGAACATAGGCAGCGGAAACAGGTAAGGGAGCGGTGACCAGAGGTGAAACCTCGTACTGCCAGAAATTCAGTCCACCTGGTCGAAGCACATTTTCAAGAGGAGTAGCCTCCGTGCTCGACGTAGGGTGTATTCTGGAGCTGGACACCGGGGCAAGTGGGCCATTGAGCAGGCAGGGAGCTCCTATTTATAGTACACTCGATGGTCAGGCACGCGCACTGAGGGCTGCGCGTCGAAGCTAGCAGAATGATACACAGGCGCGCGTGCAGCTGGCTTGCGGAGCGAGACGGGAGCGCCGGACATACAACAACTAGACTAATGGCGCTCTACTTGGTTTAGCGAACTTGGGAACTGCGTGACGTCAGGAGGCGTGGCTTGCTACTGCGCAATCAACTGATGACCCCTAGCGTCTAGTCTAATAACCGCGAGATGAAATGGTATGGTATAAAGTTTTACGGCAGGATGCCCTTCCTGGGTATGGAAGGAATCGGCTGTGGCCTATAAATAGGAACTGTCCCGCCATTTGCCTGGAAGTGGCAATGGGAAGCCACAGAAAACCATTTTGAGGACAGCCGACCCACGCGTCTCTAGAAGGCAGAGGTTGCCCCCAATATAGGCAAATACTTTAATACGACAATACCGGACAGCTTGCTCTAGAAGAGCTTGCTGTTTTCAGCGAGAAAGTCGATAGTGCTGCTACCTACGTGGCTTGGTGTGACCAACTCTTCAATAACATATTGCCGTCTGTATGATTCTTGGCGCACTGCCGTATTATAGAATTCCATGGAGATATTTGTGCTTGAAGCATTGTGTAGCAGTAGTTTTGAAAGTGTAATTTCCTTCGGTGTAATTTGATTTGATTGTTTGGATTTCAGGTACATTTATTGTTGTGAAATCTAAGAAACTAATTGGAAATAATAAATAGATATGAAGTTTTAGAGAATTTACGGAAATGTAGAACCACTGCAGTGTTTGTCACTAAATAAACATTGCAGTTATAGTGGTGGTAAATGAAATGTCGTATGGCTTTTAGTGCCGGGATATCCCAAGACGGGTTCGGCTCGCCAGGTGCAGGTCTTTCTATTTGACACTCGTAGGCGACCTGCGCGTCGTGATGAGGATGAAATGATGATGAAGACAACACATACACCCAGTCCCCGTGCCGTAGGAATTAATCAATTAAGGTTAAAATCCCCGACCCGGCGGGGAATCGAACCCGGGACTCTCTGAATCGAAGGCCAGTACGCTGACCGTTCAGCCAACGAGTCGGACATAGTGGTGGTGATTATTGTTTTAAGAGGAAGTACAACTAGGCAACCATCCTCTTTATAACACTAATCAGAGAGAAAAAATGGAAGGGGTCCGACACTTCCAAAAATGAAGGTATCGGCCAAAGGAAAACAAGGGCTACGAAGGGCTTGAAAATGAAGGACTCCTTAGGCCTCCATATGTAATACCGTCGGGGTCTGAAAAGAACAAGAGTTGATCATGAGGCCCCTTTTAGTCGTCTCTCACGACAGGCAGGGAATACCGTGGGTGTTATTCTACCACCCCCACCCACAGGGGTACATTGCAGTTATATTCTAAGAAAAGTGTTATGTGCTAAACAAATTACCCAGCAAGATAATGACCTCGAATCTGTGTTGAGGTTACATTCTATGCCTCTTACATTAAGAAAATCAATCAAATACTCTACTGAAATGTTAGTGGGACGTAAAACCAATAATATTAACAAATATGGAACTCTAGTATACTCAAACTTGAGGGTCCACATTGTTGACCAGTACCATAAATTTTACAATCGAAAACTTGTTGATCTGTGGCGTGATGGTTATCGCGGTAGTCTTGAAATTGAAAATTGGAGGCCGTGAGGGAGGCCGTGAGCTTCGAATCCAGTCACCTTCTTTTTTTTACTGTAAGAAAATAATAATAATAATAGTAATAATAATAATAATTGTACCGGGCGGTACACCTCTACGCGACGCAAGTTCAAAATTTGCGCCAATTGAAACTCCTCTACAGGAGAAGCTCGGAACTTTAAAAACTGAACTAACCCTACTGTTTATCAGAAGATGTCATGTGTGTTTTTGATTGGCTTTTGTTTTTTATTAATCAAGAAGTGTGGAAAGACTCTAACAGAGGTCTCGACCAAAAACTATGGTAATACACTCTGGTGCAACGGAATGAACTCTCTTGAAGAAATTTTTTATTCATAAGTTTTGTCCTTACTAAATTTTGTTCTGTGGTTTGTGGATTGGCAATTTTAACCCTTTCTTTCCGCCTGTTTTGAATTTAACCAATCAGTAATTTCTGTAATTAATTTTCCTCCAATCATAGCTTTCTTCTTCAAATTTCCATGTGTAATGCACAGTCTATCAATAAAGTTGAGGGGGTGTGTCTACTCATTCTTGAAAGGTCTCGAATTTTCCACGAGGGTATAAAAACTGCTGATTTTCTTGTCTCGAGGCCACTTCAGTAACATCTAGCGTAGTGAGTGAATATGTTAGCAGGGAGCGGAAAGCGCCTCGTTCTTCAGACAGCAGTTCTTCATCAAGGTAATGGCCTTTTAACATCTTTATTTCTTGCTAGCTCAGCAGTTTAACTCTCGGGGAGGGTTCGAAACCTTTAATATGTAAACTATTAAACATGTAAACCCTTCTTCCTGCTAAACTTCAGTTTTCTTGAACTTTAATTCGGGGATAGAGAGTGCTTTACCCTATCGAGCTCCCCTTCATTTGAAATTGAGGTGACTACGTTTTCATAACCGTTTCTTCTCTTCCTTAATGTATTAAAGTTTTGTCATACGAGTCACCTCCCTAGCTTGGGATTAGCCCCTGTGTATAGGCCTAGAGCCACTTAGGTTTTAAAATGTGTATTTAGGAGTGCAAGTTCACGCCTCCAGTCCTTTCTGTATTTTGGACCAGTAACTTAACCTGATGTGTTTTTTTTTCTCTCTCTCTTCATGCGAAGGCCCTGTAGGTTGGGTACAAATACCCCTGTTTCTTGTAAGTGTGCCTTGGGGGCAGTTAGTAGTAAGGTTTGTTGTGGCCTTTGATAGGTTTGTACAAATCGAGAGCAGGTCAGCTCTTTCTGGTATTTTGGAAGGTGCCTCTAGGAGGCATTCCAGCCCGCACCTTCTTTCACCTCTGACTACCACGGATATCTCCGTAACAATAATAATAATAATAATAATAATAATAATAATAAAAATTTTCTTTACGTCCCACTAAGTACTTTTACGGTTTTTGGAGACGCCGAGGTGCCGGAATATAGGCCTAGTTCCGCAGGAATTCTTTTACATGCCAGTAAATCTACCTACACGAGGCTGGCGTATTTGAGCACCTTCAAATACCACCGGACAGCCAGGATCGAACCTGCCATATTTGGATCAGAAGACGATCGCATCAACCGTCTGAGCCACTCAGCCCGGCGTAAGATAATTATTTCAGTGTATTATTGGCATAGGCTTGTGCACCAGTCCAACTAATTTAATACCTGTGTATGGTAATTCTTCATGCTTAAATTTGTGAAAGAAACTTTAGGAAATTCTGAACACTTCTTCCTTGTCAGGGACATCGTAGTTCAGAGTGCGAAATCAGAAATAAATGGGGGGGGGGAGGGAGAAGGAACATAGGGCTTAAATACGGGTATTTATTTCAGGTAATATCCGGCGGGGGGGGGGTATAAATTCCCCTGTAAATAAAATACCTCCTTGCTCAGAAAAATGTAAATTATAGATTCTTTCTTTGAATTGTGTTGTGATAACAAGAATGATAAACATTAGAAAGTTATTCCAACCAGCTAAGAAGTTTATGATAGACTGTCCCTTTCTTATGAAAGGCCAGACGAGGCGCGATTTGTCCTGACTGTATGTATGTTCAGTCTTCAGCCCTAAGGCTGGTTGGATCCTCAACAGCTCTGCCATCAGCTGTCATAGATGGCCTAGGCATCACTGAAGTGGCGTATTGGGGAAATGAGGTGTGGGGTAGTTTTCCGTTGCTTTCCTCACCGAGCCAGAAGATGCTATTACATATCAGTCTTCCAAGCCCACTGAAATGCGTGCACCAACCGACCCTATGAGCAACATTTTCACACCATTCATAGCAGGGACTGGCTGCAGAAGGAATGCCATTACTAGCATCGTTCATACCTCAGTCACTTTCATACAGTCAAAGCCAAGGTTAAGACAGAGACAGATCAATGAAAGTAACAAAATTGCTCTAGCCCATACCAGAAGACATAGTGAACTGTAAACACTAGGTCCTGCCAGCAAAGGTATTTATCCTGACTAATTGCTTTATTAGCGGAACCTTCGTCTATCAGGGCTAAGTGCTGAGGGAACAAATTTGTTGGTTTGTACACACCTTAAGTGAATATTGTTCTATTGATACCTATCGGAAACACGCCCTCTCCAAGAAGTACAGGAGTGGTGTAAACTCGAGCTACTTACAGCAACGACAAGGGCGGAGAGCTTCAAGTAATTTACATTTTTGCCCGCGTTTCAGATGGACTTGCCAGAATGAAACATGAACAATAAGCTGCAGATGCGGATTACCATTGTTACGTTGTTTTCTTGCTCAAGGTCTGGCAGTCATTTGATTTATTGCTGATATTTCTATGAAAATACGCACAGTATTTCAGTAATAAACTATACGTGTTCTACATTTTTCTCATTATTTTATAATGAAAGAATTCGCCCGGAGCAATTTTAGTGCGGGGGGGGGGGAGGGCTTTGAGACAAAATCGTCGGTGGGGCGAAATCCCCCCCGCGATTCAGAGGTAAAATAGAAAATTCAAAGTACAGCAAAAGCGAGATGGCGTGAGGTGAGTTCCTCTGTAGAGTTCGGGAAGATCGGCCGAACCGAAGAAGAAGAAGAAGAAGAAGAAGAAGTCAAAATAATGGACCAAAACTCCTGTTCCTTAATTACAGCTTCTTTTTCCCAAAATCTTAATAAATCATGGATGTTGCCCCACTGGCGCTTTGGCGGAGTGTTGGACCTCTTCCATTTCCCTTCTGATTAGTGTTAATAGAGGATGGCTGGCCAGTTGTACTTCCTCTTAAAATAATCACCACCACGGAATGGTCAGAGTACTGGCCTTTGGTTCAGAGGGCACTGGTACGATTCCCGGCTGAGTCAGAGATTTTAATCGCGTCTGTTAATTCCTGTAGATCGAGGGCTACGGGTTTGTATTCGTATTCATACGCATCTTCAAGTACATACAACACATCATACGAAAAACAACCACAGGAACACGCAATAGTGAATACGTTATACGAATACGTTATATTTCCCTCTACATATGATTGCCGTTAGGAAAGCCATCTGGCCGGAAAATTAGGCTAAGTCCATACAAAATCCTGCACTAGGTGATTGAGAAAAGGGTAGAAAGAAGAGGAGAGAGTAGTTGTTAAATATTTCCCCCAGAGGCTGGGTGGATCCTCAGACAAATTCTGCTTTATAATTTTTAAGACATAGCGAAATGCACGGCTAACATAATGCTCGTTTGGAGGTTTATGAAGGAGGCATTTCATATTTTAAAATTTCATTCTTAATTATTTTGATTATGCAATTATTTTAACAAAAATATTTCCAATTAATGTAGTGCATTCCTCTCAGACAAGTATGCAGATGTCACCACCGTCACTGTTCGCACTCCACGCTGTTGAGGTAGAGCTGTCCTGTATTGGTGTATGAAAGTATTTGGTATAGGTCGGTGGATGCCGAGTGGATCTCGGCCCGTAAGTGGCCACGGCTGGCAGTGTTGTCAACTCATAAGTTCAAATCCCCTCCCCCCACCAGACCACTTCTAAAATCCCTCTAAATGAGATAATAACCCAATAATAATAATAATAATAATAATAATAATAATAATAATAATAATAATAATAATAATAATAATAACACTTCCATTATTCATAAAAAAGAATAAATCAATCCACAGACGTATACACACATCACAGATATCGCCTTACTTTGTTAACAGACTACGCAAATAGTATTACAGCTGCAAGAACTGCACAGTCACAGTGAAAACTTTGTTAAAACACCACGCAAATAGTATTACAACTGCATGAACTGCACAGCCACAGTGAAAACTTCATCGAGTTACGCTATCAGACTGCTACGTTCACGTACTATGCGGGTTTTCCTCCTACATGACGTTGAAAACTAATGACGTTTACTCTACAAGCGGAGCAATTAACTATGTGTGAGACCCAAAGTGCGTGATTTCCTTTAACAACTACCAAAAGAGAACAAATGTTCTTGAGGTTACCGAGGAGAAGGTGAGACATATACAATGCATGTCTCCAATGTTTTGATGTATCGGTAGATTTTAATTCTTATTACTTTAATTCAGTAGATTTTATATAAATACGCCTGTCCGCTGCTAGTCAATACAAATGTAAAGGATAAGGTGACAGCTACATTCATTAAAGAGACGAGAAGAGGGAATCCCTAGGCATGTGAAGAGAAAATGATGACATTGCATGATTAATTGCAGTGCTTGAGACAGGCAGACTGGCCAACAGCAGAAAAAACTCAAGATTAGACCAACACATTAGCGGAACCAAGCATGCTATTGCAATGAAGTAAATAAATAATTATGTTACCCCCATAGCTTCTCGAAATTCCTCAAAAATAATTTCCCCCCTAAAATTCCCCCTGACTCTCTTTCCCTGGGACGATTAAATCCCCATAAATTTAGGGGTAAAACCCCTAAGTTGGCAACACTGACGGCTGGTCCGTGGTCCAACAGCTCTGCACTCCGACCAACCAACCGAGCAGAGGACGAGTGACCACGGCTTTACCGTGGCTCTACGCCCCTGTATTCGGGAGACGGGAAAGGGCTGGACTTCACGGCTGGTCCCCACCGTCGTCTGTTCTGAGAATGGTTTTTCGTGGTTTTCCATTCTCCTGCACTAAGCCGAATGCCGGGACAGTTCCTAGCATAGGCTACGACCGCCAACACCCTCACCTTCTCCGAGCATCTCCTTCACCGTCACAAATCACCCGGCCTGAGAGAAGGCGTCACCGTTTAAGAGGTCCGCCTCCTCCTTCAGGGGTGGAATGAAAGCATTTTAGTAGTAGTAGCCGCCACAATATATTGAAGTGAACAGTATACAGTATAATAACTTCTATAGGTTCGCCGTTCAACAGAGTAGCGCTAGCTCTGCTTTTCGACCTCAGTTGCAGGGAAGTTTCGTGGGAGTGTACTGAGCCGTACCCTAGATGCCTCATTTATGCATTTATAATATTCTCAACATGGACAGCAGCCTGGTAGTTCAAAATGTAGTAAGCTGAAGACGAGACTGGAAGTCAGTTTGAATGACAAGTGTGAGAGTCTCGCCGGTAATTTTCCACCAGCAGCGTGATGTTATAATTTTAAAGCGAGCTGTTGCCGGTAGGCACATGTGAGTGAGCATCACACCACCAGTTGAATCTAACCAATGAAAAGGTAGGGGCGTGTCTGATTTGAATGTAGAGAAGCCCGTAAGAGGGAATCCAGAATAACCAACTTCGTAGTTGCAATGCTGTGATCGGGTGAAATTTAAGCAATTCAATCCGCAATTAGCAGCTATTCCACAGGTCTGAGTGAGATAGAAATTTGAGATAAAATTATGGAACACAATTAGATATTTAGACTGAGTACTTGAGCGCTTTTGCTTATTAATTAATTGAAATATAGTGCCGTTGATCAGGGCTAGATCGCTGATTGGCTACCTTTTCAAGCGTTAGGGGATTCCTCTGAGCTAACGAACCTGGTGATGGATATATAAGCTCGCCGCAACGTGAAGCGTTCTCCTTTCATTTGCCTTTCTTTGACTGTGCGTCATCATAGGACATCATAGGATATTATATAGGATATTTTAGGATATAAACTGTGCGTGTTGAGAGTTGTACGAGACGGTTACCACGTGGATAGACTTTCTTTGTGTGGTCAGGCATATCAGAAACAGTGTATCTTGAATAAATGATACCGTGTCGTGCTTAAATTAACTGCATTCTTTGCCAAGTCCGGGATGGCATTATTTACGCGTATTAACTGTGTAAATAGTAACTTTACAGTCGCAGATTGATAATAAAAGAGCGACGAACGCGTATCATTATTATCATCGGTCGGGTCGCGGACGCGTGAGATAAACTGTACGAGTGCGTTCCGTATGAAATTGTGCCGCTACCAAGGACGAGCGTTGAACATTAAGATATTTTATGTCTTAAATATCTTCAGGAACGAGTTTGAGAAGAAGATGGCATCATTTGGAGAAGAATCAGGGATTTATCTGCGTGTGCCACATCTGATGATGTTGGAGTAAGGAGGCAGGACACAGCGGAGATGTGAACCGCTGGGTGGTGTCTTGATGTCTTTTTAATGCATGATTTATGACATACATTAAATGATAGTGAGAATCAGGTTATTTGTTTAAATGTGATTTTCAGCCAGAAGGCACTTGCTCATTTGTATTTAATTAAATGTAAATATGGACAGGGTTGGACTGCATGCTTTTCTTTTTTTTTTCTATGTATATAGTTAGATAATTGGGATCCAAGGGAACTGTAGGTTTATCTTTATATATTTTTTCTGTGTATTTGTATTGTGCTATGTATGTTATTCCAGTTGTTATGCGTGTGAAAGTTTAGCTAGAAACAATCATCAAATAACTTATGAGCAATACGCTTGCTGCGTTGAGGTTAATTTCATTTCAAAGTTATGGTAGATAGATTCAGTTAGTATGTTTTATTTGCATGTGTTTTTCAGTGTATACAAGATGATATATCTTGCATGCACGCCGTTGATTAACACGTTCCCTGCGGCAGTGAATTTCGATGACTTAATGTTACGTCGTATCGGCCCACCGGTGACCCGATACTGCCTTTAGTTATTATCGGTTCGGGTCACCGGTGACCTGACGAATTTGACTTTGTTTACTCCCTAGTATGACATCCTAAACCATGCATGTGCACTTGTTGTGTGCGTTATTGTTGAGGAGACATTCCAGCGTATTTACCTGTGTGACAGTGTTCCTATTCAACAATTGCGTGAAACAGAAATGACCCCGGAAATAATTGGGTCACCGGTGGGCCGATCAGAACTAGCAGTATGCCTCGATCCTTTACTTCCATTGGAACAATATGTTGTCGATTAGTTAACGGAAATTCGTAACTAGGACGTACTCACTTCGCAATTCGGAGAAGTTCGCACCGACGGATAAGAGTAACATATTTCGGGGCACATGGTGACCCGAACCACACGGAACGTGTTAATGCAGGGACATTGAAAGAGATTTCAGGCTTGTTTGGGGAAAGGTTGAGCAGGGAGTCGAACCATGAATAATAGAGATGAAGGGCTTGAGATGTTGCACTTTTGATGATATTGAATGAAGGCTGATTTATTTTTGAGAAAAGGCTCGTACGGTGTGCACAATTGCCAATGTTGAGTTTTATGTGAGAGGCCAGAGTGAGCCCAGTATTTGAAAGGGGATTGATATTCATTGGAATGCGAAAGGAGCCTAAGCCGAGAATAACATGCTAGGCAGTGAGAATATTATGTGTGTTTGAGAGTAATGTTAGTCTCCCCGTTATATGTATTAATATGAGCCCAGGAGTGGCTGATGAATGTTGAGTTTCTCTAGAGAGCAGTGCAATCAGATAAGGTAATAATATCAGCTCTGTGTGATGTGAAAGGTCGCTTCCGTAGTAAGACTAGCCCCCAAACAGCAAACCAAGTCTAGTGTGTTGATCTGCATTTGACGTTTACAGCTGTTAGCCAAGCGTGTAGTGTGAGGAGAGACAATGGTGGGCGTTGTGTTACGCTCATGTGCAGCTGGATGAGACGGGAATGTTTCCCGTTACCTTCTTTATTTTTGTGTGGTGATATTATGTCATTGATTTACTTTCAGGAGTGTTTATTCATTCTGTGTGTTGAAATGTACATTGTTTTGTAGTTTAAATTGGGGATACAGCCCATATGCTGTTTGATGTTTGTTGGTTTTCTAGTTCTGACTAGATCATTGCCGTGAGCCGGATCTCACATGTAGAATCTGTGTTTTAGGATGGGAGATATCTTACCAACCTTGTACCAGTGAATAGTGTCTGATTTTTATGACCGTAATTACGAATGTAAATATAGGGTAGTTTTTGATTCACTAGTATTTACTCATGTATCATAAATTCATGTAATGGAGGTTACAAAAACACGGTGGTTAGGCCACTCGACATCAAACTTAACGGATGCAGGATCGTACTTACGTTAATACGCAAACTCAGTGTCGTGTCTCCATGTATAAATATAACTTTGATTTTTGTACAATTTGATTTGGGTCGATACCCTAATGTATTTTCGATTTTGTAATCTGTTTTGAACCATATCCGAGTTTGTATTTCTTTGAGTTAATATGACTTCAATTTAATTATTTTGTAGGGTCGGTTGGTGCACGCATTTCAGTGGGCTTGGCAGACTGATGTGCATTAGCAACTTTTGGCTCAGTGAGGAAAGCAACGGGAAACTACCTCACTCCTCATCTCCCTAGTACGCCTCTTCAGTGACACCTAGGCCATCTATGACAGCTAAGGGTGAAGCTGTTGAGGATCCAACCAGCCTTCGGGCTGAATACCCATCATACATACTTGTGAATTGTGAATTATATTTGGAGCCGATCTGAGACCAATTTAATTTGTTTCATTTTAATTGTGTTAGCATGGATCGGTTATTTTAGGAAATAAATCCATCTTACCCCTGAATTGTATTTCTCATTCAACAAGCCTTCATTATTCCTGTCATTATACTTAGCTGTAAGTGTGAACTTCGGATTTTATTCTACCCTCGGCAGTCTAACCCACTCTCTACCCACTTGAGCTTAGTCGGAAGTTTCAGATAGGATATGGAGCGATCGTACTAGGTGGTCCTTTCTACCTACGGTACAGTACAGTTTAGGCCTATATAGTTTTATTCGTTTTTTTAAAAAAAATCACTATACACAATTTCTTCCCGTATTGAGGTTTTAGGAAAATAGAAAGTTCAGTTGTATTTTTGTCTGTCTGTTCTGGTATCTCAAGGGCTGAACTTTTCAGGAAACTGAACATTTCAATAGAAAGAACTTACAGGAACGATAATGAGACTACTCCTTTTTCTTCTTCTACCGCTTTCCCCACACCTGTGGAGTCGCGGTTGCGAACTGTGTCTCACGTGTGGACTTGGACCTGTTTTACGGCCGGCTGCCCTTCCTGACGCCAACCCTATATGGAGGAATGTAATTACTATTGCGTGTTCCTGTAGTGGTTGGTTGTGTAGTGTGTTGTCTGAATATGAAGAAGAAAGTGTTGGAACAAACAGAAATACCTAGTCCCCAAGCCAGAAGAATGTGCAAAATAAAAACGAAAGGAGAGAAATACTGTCTAGGATAGTTTACAAAGATCACACGACAATAAGGAAATTAATATAGGCTACTGCTACACTACAATATTATTTAGTTGTAAGATTTTTTTCCACATAACTCTAACAGAATGAAAATTACTGTTAATTACTGAAAACCCAAAGTAATACACTTCTCAATATGATAGCAAGCATAATGGGTGGGCATACAAATTTTAGTATGGAAGAGTATGTATAGGTACTTTAAGGTAGAAACAGGTTCCAAGAAGGATATTCCAGAAATCATTAATGAACAAGGGGAGTGTGTATGCGAGGATCTTCAAAAGGCAGAAGTATTCAGTCAGCAGTATGTAAAGCAGTGGCGGCGCGTGGATAAAACATCTGGGGGTTCACTGCTGTGGAAAATAACGTGTTCAGATTATTATTGTTACTTGATGTTTACATAGATGTAAAACAGTGACATTGCTTGATTAGAAACATGACTTTGCTTTGCAGAGGCACGGCTACAGCTCGAAGAAGTTACCAAAACAATGAAGAATGAAAGTCAGAGGATATGAGGTGCAATTACTTTAAGCTGATCCAATTTCCCCTCATTTTGAAGACGCTGCTTACGTAGGAATAACTTCTTCCAGAACGTGTTAGGCAGACTACTGTTATTTATTTGTTGACGTATTTTGCTGTTTACTTTTCATAAAACACGTATTACTAATGAAAAGTTTCATTTGATTACATAAACTTAGGCTACTTACGCCTATTGATGCTATACAAACCGTAGTTAGCAAAATATTCTGGCTCATTGCGGTTAATTACATCAGAAAGGCAAATTCGCCAAATTAAATTCCCTTCAAAACCTACCACATACGGCAAATTTTAACCGCGCGCTCTGACAATGCTTCGGCTAATTTCGGAACTGCTCGATGTAACTCGTGTGCATCGCTGATCCAGTTGCCAGCGATTCCTGGGCTATGTTTTCCCTGCTCCTCATAGCCCCTCGCACAGCGCACCCTCCTTACGTCTCACGGCCCCGCGCGTTCAATCCTGAAATTGAACCTCTTCGCTGGTTCCGGAGAGCAACCGAGTGTTGATGTCAAAAATACCACTACGCGCGCTGATATACAGAGCATATTTAAGGAATAGGCTCTGACAAATCATTTTACCTAGACTTATCTATTTCTAGGGGGTTCACTGAACCACTGAACATATAGAACGCGCCGCCACTGATGTAAAGATCGTTGGTTACAAGGATAATGTCCAGATAGAGGAGGTGACTAATACTAAGGAATTTACCTATGATAACAATGACATTTACAGTAAGATACAAAAGTTGACAACTAAAAAAGCAGCTGGAATTGATAAGATTTCCGGGGATATACTAAAGACAATGGGTTGGTATATAATACCATATCTGAAGTACTTATTTGATTATTGTTTGCATGAAGGAGCTATTCCAAATGAATGGAGAGTTGATATAGTACCCCTGTGTATAAAGGAAAGGGTGATAGACATAAAGCTGAAAATTACAGGCCAGTCAGTTTGATATGCATTGCATGTAAGCTTTGGCAAAGCATTCTCTCTGATTATATCTATATATAAAATAAGAGTTTTGTCTGTACATTGCTCAGAATTTGAAAAGAATGATATCTCTGTATCGGTCATGTTCACAGTAACAAGGAAATGCACTTTTTACTTTTCCGTAATTTCTGTCTGTCTGTCTGTCTGTCTGTCTGTCTGTCTGTCTGTCTGTCTGTCTGTCTGTCTGTCTGTCTGTCTGTATGTATGTATGTATGTATGTATGTGCACGCATCACGAGAAAACGTCTGAAGGGAATTTGATGAAAATCGGTACGTGAAGTCGGGGGATGAACCATTACAATCTAGGCTACAAATTATTTTGTCCACGCTGAGTAAAATGGTAGTTTAGGGGAAGGCCTGAAATTTAACTCTCAAATATTTATATTATGAGTGGTCCTATTGATAAATATTACATAACTAAAGTTATATAAAATTGAATTTACGATCATTTATGTCTTATGTATTTTTACTGTACCGACTATGATAACAGAGATATCCGTGAATTTGTATTTTTGTTGCTAAGTCCATATCAACGCCGAGCCACGAGAAAATTGGGTAACAGAATTTAATGAAAATCAATATATAGAGTCGGGGAATAAGAAACTACAGTACAGTCTAAGCTATAAACAATTTTATTCACCCTGGATGATGTTGTAGTTTAGGGGAAGGTATCAAATATTTAATTATTAAGTACCCATGTTATTGGTCCTATCGAAAAGTACTACATAACAAAGGTTAGAGAGAATGCAATTACCGATCATTTTGTTTTATTCAGTTTTACCGTACCGACGATGATAAGAGTGGTATTTCAGAGTCGGAAGAAAACTGAATGTGAAGGCCTACAATATCGAAAGCTCTTAAAATTGGTCAACAATAACATTTTATTGACCATTGTCAATCAATCAATCAATCAATCTATCAATCAATCAATCAATCAATTTGTTACGATGTTTTGTGGATTTGCAGAGGTGAAAGAAGGCGTTGGGTGGAATAGGTCTCAACTTACGAAATTGAAGTTAATTTAAAACTTTAACCAAGGTTATATTTTCTTTTCAAAATCAACAGATAACAACAATAGAAAAACAGGTACCAAGTAGCAGGAAAACAATTTAAGAAATTACAATAGTTACAAGACTTGGGCTTCGAGCCCCAAAATTAATTTCTGAGCTCTCAGCTCACCACCACAATAGCTAAAGGGCAGAAACACCCTAAGTACAAGGAGCACTTGCTCCTAATTACAACGTTAAGAAAAAGAGCAGACCCGCTCTCAATTTGACAAGCCTATCAAAGGCTACAACAAACGTCATTTCTATCTGCCCTTATGGCACACCAAGAAACAGTGGTATTTGATACCCAACCTACAGGGCCTTTACGTGAGGAAAATAAAACATCAGGTTAGGTTACTGGCCCATAGTACAAAATATAATGGAGGCGAAGCTTGCACTCCTAATACACTCTTGAAACCTACTTGGCACTAGGCCGCTTACGCAAGGGCTAATCCCATACTAAGGAGGTGACACGATAAGAAAACTTTATTACATTATGAAGAGAAGAAAAACGGTTATGAAAACGTAGTCACCTCAAAACAATATGAGTGGGAGCTCGAGAGGGAAGGCACTCTCTATCCCAATTTGTAGTTAAAGAGACGGAATTGTTACCAAATGTCTATTACATTTTAAATGTAGGTTACATGAGAAAAGTTTCGAACCTGCCCCGAGGGTTAAACTGCTGAGCTAGCAAGAAATAAAGTTATTAAACGGCCATTACCTTGTGGATGAACTGCTGCCCGAAGAAAGAGGCGCTTCCCGCCCCCTGCTACAAAATCACACACTAAGCAAGATGTCGGTGAAGTGGCACCGAGACAATAAAATCAGCAGTTTAAATACCCTCGTGGAACATTCGAGACCTTTCAAGAATGAGTACCCACACCCCCCTCAACTTTATTGGATAGCTTAAATCAACATTTCCATATCGGAGAAGACATACATTATTGGTCAAAATTAATTAGAGAAATTCGGGATTGGCTAAATTCAAAACAAGCGGAAAGAGAAGGGTTATACTGCCAAACCAAAAAATGACAGAAAGATATTTAACAAAGAACAAACTTATGAATACCAAATTTCTTCAAAAAAACAGTTCCTTCACTTCGCACTAGGGTGCACAATTATAGTTCTTAAGTAGTGCCATCTAGAAGAGAATGTCCACACTTCTTGCTACAGAGTAAACAAATACAAATCGAAATAGACATCGTTCAGAACACTTCAAAATTTACAGTAGAGACATCTTCCGAGAAACCTTTGATTTAATACATTTTTTAAAGTTCAGAGTTTCTCCTGTAGAGAGGTTTCAACTGGCGCAATATTTGAATTCGCGGCGTGGAGGTGCACCGCCCGGTACAGACCTCCCCCCCCCCAAGGTCCTTCCAAGGGGTGACACAGGAGAAAACAAAAAAATTGTTACAAAAAGGTCCAAGTTTTGCTGATGAGTTGCAGAATTTAGAAAAGAGAAATCTAATTTTGCGGTAGTCGAAGGTCTCAGAAGTTATTTGATATACAGTAAGTGGAATTAAATAAAATCCAGTTTTGGAATTTCTTAGTAGTAGCTTTTGATGAAAGGTCTCTATGGTTGTAGTAGTTGAATTACAAAGGAAAACTTTAATTCTTGGAAGAAGAGAAAAAAAATGTCTAAGTCCACCAGATGTCCAAGTTGAATCCAAAAACGCCGTAATTGTGGATATGGAATGTTCATGTAGCTGAATAAGTACATTAGTTGTTGATTAAGTTTGACGGCCAGACCAGTCGCCGCTGCTAGTGTCCAGAGGAGGCCGCTCGGACCCCTCAAGTACTCTGAGATACACCTCTCCCGCTACTATGAGAGGGGTAGTGGTGGTGAAGCACGCCGCACACGCGGCGATTGTTTACAGACCACGGGCAGCTAGCAGGTGGTGCGCCGCACATCAGCCTTGGCCGGAAGGAGGGCTCCGACTCGCCGTACACTGGTTGACCTCACTGGAGTAGAGCGGGCCCGTACTCCACCACAGTGGCGGTACGGCGCCGCACGGCTGCGGGGGCACTGAAACATTAAGATCTCGGCGGCAGAATTTTGTTGGACCATAATGATTTTAGGGTACAGTCTTTGTGGTGAGGCTGAGGGGCCAGCGGCGTGGAAGTTTTTATTTCATTTTAATTAGCCACTGGTGTGTTTGAGCAGGAGACGGGAGCTTGGTAATGGCCTAGGTGGACAGGACAACAGTTTAACTGACCGGGGAGGTTGTACAAGAAATATTTAAATACAAAGAACATGATTCAAAGTGCAGAGAGCCTCAACATGAAACCCAAAATATAACCTTCAGATTTCTTTCAAAATTATACGGAGCAAATTAGCACTGAAATTACACAGGTTTCACCTGCGACAGGTGAACCCTAAATATCCTTTCGGTGGCTGGATTGCTTAGTAATAAGGTAACGGGTGTGAGGAAATAGAGAAAATACACGGCCCATGAAATCTGGGGGCAAGCTTGCCCGCGGGAAAAAAATTCTTGACCACAACCTGGTCGCCTACCTTCAAATGGGTTGGTCTCCGTCCACGATCATATCTTTCCCTAACCTTTCCATGAGACACTTTAAGATTGGCCTTAGTCTTCTTCCAAAGATCTTTAATGTTATCAGGATCTATTGTCTCGGGTAGAATATCACTAAGAGACCAAAGGTTAGAGAGCGGCGTGTTGGGAACAAATTTGAACATCAAGGAAGCTGGAGTAAACGTATGAGATTCATGAACCGCCGAATTCAAAGCAAAAGCTAACCAATGCAGGGACGTGTCCCACCTAGAATGATCTTCGTGATGATATGCAATCAGCGCCGACCTCAGATTACGATTGACCCGTTCAGCCAGAGATGGTTGAGGATAGTAAGCAGAAGTTGTTACATGAGAGACAGATAGATCAAAACAAAATTTACGGAAAAGATTTGAAGTGAAAGCTTTAGCGTTGTCGGACACGATATATTGACAAGGACCAAAAGAAGCAAAGATAGAATTTAAACAGGAAATGGTGGACTGAGCGGTAGCCAGCTTAGTCGGAAATAACCATGAGAATCTAGTGAAGCCATCTCCACACACAAAGATGAACTTGTTGGCATTCCCCTTTGACTGGGGAAAGGGTCCGACGTAGTCGATATACAGACGTTCCATTGGGCGCGATGCTTGATGAGAAGACAATATGCCTACCTTGGTGGACCTGGTGGGTTTACTAAGCAAGCAAGATTTACAAGCCTTTACTAGTTCACGAATTTCACCGTCCATACCTTTCCGGATGAACCTTTCACTGATCTTTTCACGAGTTTTGAAGATGCCTAAATGCCCCCCCCCCCAATGGGGTCTCATGATAGTACTTAAAGATCATGGGCACAAGAACAGCTGGAACCACAACCTTCATCATCTTATCATGCCCCGACAGGCAGCATAGAACACCATTCCTTAATACAGTACACAAGGGACAACATGTTCCCCAGAAGAAAGGGTTTCCAAAATGGGAGCCCGCACTGGATCTTCACGTTGATATTTTTCAATATCCCTAAATAACATGGGAGCATCAGTTAGAATGGCATTAACCTCAGGTAGTATGGACTCGGAGGTGAAGAACTATAAACCTGTTCAAGGGGCTCTACATCATTCGAAAACATACGGCTTAGTCCGTCTGCTACAACATTTTCAGTACCTCTTATATGCCTAACATCAAATTGGAAGGCAGAAATTCGGATGGCCCACCGGGCTATACGACCATTACGACGCGGCCTACCTGAGACCCAACTTAAGGCTTGGTTATCGGTCTCCAAGTCGAACTTGACATGTTCCAGAAAAAAGCGGAACATTTCTAGCGCAAACAAGACAGCCAAACCCTCAAGTTCGTAGATGGAATACTTGGCTTCTTGAGCCGATAGAGTCCTAGAGGCATAGGCGATGGGTCGCCTCCCTAGTTCAGTCTCTTGAAGAAGGACTGCAGCTACCGCCGACGACGACGCGTCGGTTTGGACGATGAATTTCTTGGAGAAATCGGGCATAGCCAGAACGGGGGCATTACACAGAGCTAATTTGAGATCTTCAAAAGCGGCTTGTTGAGAAGGTCCCCACTCAAATTTGACGCCTTTCCTACGTAGTAAGTTCAAGCGCGCCGCTCTATTGGCGAAATTTGGAATAAATTTCCTGAAGAAATTCACCATACCAATGAACCTAGCAATACCCTTGATGTCCTTGGGAGGCTTGAAATCACGGATGGCCTGTGTTCTAGAGTGATCGACTGCAACACCATCGGGCGACACAATATGCCCTAGGAATGACATGGAAGGCTTAGCGAAGGCGACCTTGGACAACTTCACAGTTAACCCAGCCTTACGAAGGCGATTGAGAACTTCTCTCAGATGATCTAGGTGTTCATCGGAGGTCTCCGAAAATACGACGACATCATCAAGATAGTGGTACAAGTACTCAAACTTGATGTCGGAGAAGACCCTGTCTAGTAGTCTGGTGAGTACAGCTGCTCCCGTGGGGAGCCCAGAAGGCACGCGCTTGTATTCATACAAGTTCCAATCTGTGGCAAAAGCTGTCAGGTGTTTGGATTCCTCTGCTAGCGGAATCTGGTTATAAGCCTGATTGAGGTCTAATATGGTGAAGAACTTAGCTTTACGAAACCATGAAAAACAAGAATGAAAGTTGGGAAGGGGCACAGATTGTAACACCACCTTCCGATTGAGAGCCCTATAATCAATCACGGGCCTGAAGCCACCTTGCGGTTTCGGAACAAGGAAAATAGGCGATGAATACGCCGACTTAGAGGGCCGAATAATGCCATCCTTCAACATCTGATCAATGATCTCTTTCAGAGCCTTCATTTTAGGCGGAGATAGCCTATAAGGTGGAAATCTAACGGGGATGGAATCCGTAACCTCAATCTTGTATTCAATCAGGTCAGTAACACCAAGAGTATCCGAGAAAACTTCTGGAAACGACTGACACAGCTTACGAATACTATCAGCCTGCTCCTCAGGTAGATGTCTAAGATCTAACAACATCTCATCCTGGGTAGGCGAAACAGATGAGCATGACACAGAACTACATTTAAGTAAAGGGATTTTACAATTAGAAGCAAATTTGTATGTGTACGACTTGCTCTGAAGATCGAGCACTAGACCAGTATGGGACATGAAGTCGGCTCCCAATATAATGGGGCAAGAGAAGTGCTTTGGCACCAATAGTTTAAGCTTCCAAGTAAATTTAGAAATACGAATTCTGGCCTTTAAGGAACCTAAAATTTCTAATGGAGAAGAATTAGCCGAAACATATTGAACCGAAGACGAGCAAAAATCAGGAAGTTTACAAATGGATTTTAATTTGGAGTACCACTCAGCCGAAATAATGGAACAAACACTGCCAGAATCTAATAGAGCTGTTACGGGCTCATTATTCAATTCAATTTTGAGAAATGGAACAGGTGCGGGGGTATCCGCCGCAATCCTAAGACATTCTTTGGGACCTTCAAAAGATAAGTTTGACGACTGAGTTTTCCCTGAAATTTCGACATGTTTACTTGGGGCTGAGCCTCGGGAAGATGGGTTAGCCGACTCAGCCGAAGCCACTAGTCATTTTTGATTGTTGGTGGAAGTTGCACCCGAAGTTGAGCAGGAGGGAGTGCTGCTAGCTTTAGGGCAGTTCTTGGATATATGTGAAAACGCGCCGCATTTAAAGCAGCCTTGGGATGAACCTGCTCTATTATTTGTCCTACTAGATTTGATCAATGGACATTTATTACGAAGATGGTCTGGCGACCCGCAAGCGTAACATTTACGGGGTGTGACGGGTCGGCGAGGTGGAGCCCGGAAACTACTAGAGGATGGAGGGGTTCTTTCGCGACACGCAAGGTATCGGCGTATCTAACTCCTTCGGCTGAGACAGCCATAGCCTCTAACTCAGCGAAAGTTTGCGGACGCGACGCAAAACACAAGTATGATCTGTAAGGTGGTGAAATTCCTTCCACAATAGCCTGTACAATTTGATCTTCAGGAAAATGTAGAGCAAATACCCTAGTGTAGAACTTAATGTCTTGGATGAAGTCTGCCAAATTTTCATCCAACCGTTGTACTCGGTAGTAGTACTTTTGAATGAGCGATGACCTAGCTCGAGCGGGGATAAAATTTGCCAACAGATGGGCATGGAAGTCTTCTATGGATGACTGTTCAGCAATTGCCCTACCTATCTTGTCTGAGAGAACACCAATTGCATAGGGATAAATGATCTGCAAAGTTTGACACGGAGAAAGAGAAAAAACCAGGGCAGGATCCTGAAACTAAACTAAAAACCTTAAGAATGAAATTACGTCCTGGTAGAGTTAACAGAAAACTTAGAAATACCTCTGAGCAACATTGCTAAAGGATGGGGCGGAGAAGCAGATTCAGAAGGAGCATTATTTAACACAAAAGGTGGAATGGACGTGCGACAATCGGACACAGTTTCTAATGGGGCTGATGTTCGTTGTGTAGCCTCCGCAGTACTACCTCCTTCCTCTTTAGAGGAATCCTCCCCACTTACGGTATTTACTACCATAGGCTGGTCGGTTTTTGGAATAGCAGATCCAGATAACAAATGGCTAACTTTACTAGACATTTTAGACAGGTTTTCAGCAACAGCACTAGCTTCCTTACCCTGAAGGTCATTTAACTTCAAGGACAATAGATCACATACCCTATTATAAAAGTGGTACAATCTGGCCTGTACTCTTTCGAGTTGATTAGGAGATGGATCACTTACTTCAAAAAAAACTAACTACAGATGCTAGCTCAGTAGCATTATCAGTGATCGTGGAGAGAGCGTCATCTATCCCTTTTTCTCCCAAAGTCGGGATGGTAATAGGCAAATCAAGGGAATCTTTTAACGTATTGGTGTCTATCGCAACCATGCCTCCAGATTGAACATTCCTAATCGTTGATTCATAGATCAATTCCTCCTTGCGCAAATAGCCGGGATGGAGTACGTCGCGAGAGCCGGACATAATGACAGAAAAATTTTAGAAAAATAAAAAAAATCCAGCAATTGAGAAAATTGTTAGAGTTCGAAATGAAAACAATGTTTAGCCATCAAAAGGGGGCTAAACTGAGACCCATTCAACCACGCTCTGCTACCACTTGTTACGATGTTTTGTGGATTTGCAGAGGTGAAAGAAGGTGCTGGGTGGAATAGGTCTCAACTTACGAAATTGAAGTTAATTTAAAACTTTAACCAAGGTTATATTTTCTTTTCAAAATCAACAGATAACAACAATAGAATAACAGGTACCAAGTAGCAGGAAAACAATTTAAGAAATTACAATAGTTACAAGACTTGGGCTTCGAGCCCGAAAATTAATTTCTGAGCTCTCGGCTCACCACCACAATAGCTAAAGGGCAGAAAACCCCTAAGTACAAGGAGCACTTGCTCCTAATTACAACGTTAAGAAAAAGAGCAGACCCGCTCTCAATTTGACAAGCCTATCAAAGGCTACAACAAACTTCATTTCTATCTGCCCTTAAGGCACACCAAGAAACAGTGGTATTTGATACCCAACCTACAGGGCCTTTACATGAGGAAAATAAAACATCAGGTTAAGTTACTGACCCATAGTACAAAATAGAATGGAGGCGAAGCTTGCACTCCTAATACACTCTTGAAACCTACTTGGCACTAGGCCGCTTACGCAAGGGCTAATCCTATACTAAGGAGGTGACACGATAAGAAAACTTTATTACATTATGAAGAGAAGAAAAACGGTTATGAAAACGTAGTCACCTCAAAACAATATGAGTGGGAGCTCGAGAGGGAAGGCACTCTCTATCCCAATTTGTAGTTAAAGAGACGGAATTGTTACCAAATGTCTATTACATTTTAAATGTAGGTTACATGAGAAAAGTTTCGAACCTGCCCCGAGGGTTAAACTGCTGAGCTAGCAAGAAATAAAGTTATTAAACGGCCATTACCTTGTGGATGAACTGCTGCCCGAAGAAAGAGGCGCTTCCCGCCCCCTGCTACAAAATCACACACTAAGCAAGATGTCGGTGAAGTGGCACCGAGACAATAAAATCAGCAGTTTAAATACCCTCGTGGAACATTCGAGACCTTTCAAGAATGAGTACCCACACCCCCCTCAACTTTATTGGATAGCTTAAATCAACATTTTCATATCGGAGAAGACACACGTTATTGGTCAAAAATTAATTAGAGAAATTCGGGATTGGCTAAATTCAAAACAAGCGGAAAGAGAAGGGTTATACTGCCAACCCAAAAAATGACAGAAAGAAATTTAACAAAGAACAAACTTATGATTACCAAATTTCTTCAAAAAAACAGTTCCTTCACTTCGCACTAGGGTGCACAATTATAGTTCTTAAGTAGTGCCATCTAGAAGAGAATGTCCACACTTCTTGCTACAGAGTAAACAAATACAAATCGAAATAGACATCGTTCAGAACACTTCAAAATTTACAGTAGAGACATCTTCCGAGAAACCTTTGATTTAATACAGTTTTTAAAGTTCAGAGTTTCTCCTGTAGAGAGGTTTCAACTGGCGCAATATTTGAATTCGCGGCGTGGAGGTGTACCGCCCGGTACAAATCAATCAATCAATCAATCAATCAATCAATCAATCAATCAATCAATCAATCAATCAATCAATCAATCAATCTATCAATCCTGATCTACATTTAGGGCAGTCGCCTAGGTGGCAGATTCCCTATCTGTTGTTCTCCTAGCCTTTTCCTAAATGATTTCAAAGAAATTGGAAATTTATTGAACATCTCCCTGGGTAAGTTATTCCAATCCCTAACTCCCCTTCCTATAAATGAATATTTGCCCCAATTTGTCCTCTTGAATTCCAACTTTATCTTCATATTGTGATCTTTCGTATTTTTATAAACGCCACTCAAACTTATTCGTCTGCTGATGTCATTCCACGCTATGTCTCCGCTGACAGCTTGGAACATACCACTTAGTCGAGCAGCTCTTCTTCTTTCTCCCAATTCTTCCCAGCCCAAAGTTTGCAACATTTTTGTAACGCTACTCTTTTGTCGGAAATCACCCAGAACAAATCGAGCTGCTTTTCTTTGGATTTTTTCCAGTTCTTGAATCAGGTAATCCTGGTGAGGGTCCCATACACTGGAGCCATACTCTAGTTGGGGTCTTACCAGAGACGTACAAGCCCTCTCTTTTACATCCTTATACAACCCCTAAACACCCTCATAACCATTGTTTGTTGTGATGTTCTTTGTCTCTTATGCTGCCGCTGAAACTCCGACAGATGGGATCACTGCTGCGTACCAACTATAACAGCCTGACTGAATATTGGCAGGAAATAGCTGGGGAGTTAGTAAACTTTCTTCTTTAGCATGCCATCACACTGGTTCATCATAGTATTATTTCAGCTATTCGATCACTACTCTGGCGCTCTGTTTTGAATGAGCAGAGTGCACATTTAAGGTAAAGGCTCACTTAGTAGTAGTAGTAGTAGTAGTAGTAGTAGTAGTAGTAGTAGTAGTAGTAGTAGTAGTAGTAGTAGTAGTAGTATGACCTGGTATAGAATTACAATTTATGCCTATTCCAAATCATAGCACCACAATTCACTAAATAACTTAAAATTCAACTCTGAAATGAGCTGTTTCTTAAGAAAAGCTTCTTCCTCTTCATTTTTATTCAAATCTATGTTCATTTTACTCCAAATTAGCAGTGCAGAGGGGGTTCTCCTCTGGGTTGGAGGAAGAATTTGCTTCCAATTCAGATAGTTCTTTACGCCGCCCGTGTAGTGAATTGAGATTTTCAGATTCATCGGGTGCTCCTGGGAAAGAGTTTAGTAAAAGAGCATAGTTTTTGCCCTGGGACTCTCTACTATTCGACCCCCCGCCGCGGAAAAATTACGAAGAGTTTTCACGGATCACAGCTGTCTGCGACTTGGTCATTCCAGCTCTGGAACTTTGGACTGTTAGATCAGCAGCGTAGTACTGTTCGTTAAAAGTGAAAAAATGTGTGGTTTTTCATTTGATCGAGTGATACCTGTGCCCACCTATGACAAACATTTCAGATCTTTGTTTGCCGTAGATTTGGCTGGGCATCGCACATATGCACATATGCACATATGCACACAGACAGACAGACAGACAGACAGACAGACAGACAGACAGACAGACAGACAGACAGACAGACAGACAGACAGACAGACAGACAGACAGACAGACAGACAGACAGACAGACAGACAGACAGACAGACAGACAGACAGACAGACAGACAGACAGACAGACAGACATCATGGACCGAAGGAAAATGGCTTCCTATTCCAGGGACTTAAAATGGCATCTTGACTGATATATGTATTATTCCTTGTTTAATCTTATCGTTTATCTTGTGTCGTATATATCTCCTCTAAATGTATACATGTCCAACCCTTGTCCCCTTTCTGTACGCGGTTTGGGTATGAAGTGGGATGAATCTTCGTAGCGAGTTTTTACGACCGGATATCTTTCATGACGTCAACCTAATCAGATGAATTAATGAGATGAAATGAATGACATGATAGTAAGAATGAAGAGTATGACACCCGGCGCCGGCACATAGCCCACTCCTCTCGAATAGCTCAAAACTTTACGTCCCCATCTGACAGACGAATCACCATCAACAGCGTCATATGCCCTCACACCATTTAAGATCAAAAACGGCTTCCTTCGCCATGGACGTAAAATGGCTCCTTGAATTGTGTTCTCTACCTTCCTTATGTACGTTGCCTAGCGGCGGTGACTCTATGCATATAATCTTGGTGACAGCACGTTGGATTGTCATATCCCACTACACGTTTTCCGATGGTTTTTCGTTCATAACTCACCAACGAAAGAGAGAAAAAAATCCGGCTTCGAGGTGCATTCGGACCCCCTTCCATCTACCTATGTTCAAAATTTCAGATCTCTGCGTGCTGTAGATTTTGCTGGACATCGCGCACAGACAGACGAACACTTCCTTTTATTATTATAGATAGATGAATAAGTGTAACGAAGTGGGCTTTTTGCAGATTATGTTATTCTGTACAGATTAATAAATAAGTTACAAGATTGTGATCAACTGCAAAATGACCTCGATAATGTTGTGAGATGGACAGTAGTCAATGGTATGATGATAAACGGGGTTACAAGTCAGGTTGTGAGTTTCACAAATAGTAAAAGTCCTCTCAGTTTTAATTACTGCGTTGATGGGGTGAAAGTTCCTTTTGGGGATCATTGTAAGTACCTAGGTGTTAATATAAGGAAAGATCTTCATTGCGGTAATCACATAAATCTATATATATATATATAAAATAAGAGTTTTGTCTGTACATTGCTCAGAATTTGAAAAGAATGGTATTTCTATATCGATCATGTCCACAGTAACAAGAAAATGCAGTTTTTCTTTTCCGTAATTTCTGTCTGTCTGTCTGTCTGTCTGTCTGTCTGTCTGTCTGTCTGTCTGTCTGTCTGTCTGTCTGTATGTATGTATGTATGTATGTATGTACACGCATCACGAGAAAACGGCTGAAGAGAATTTAATAAAAATCGGTATGTGAAGTCGGGGGGGGGGGGGGCGGGTGAGCCGCTACAATCTAGGCTATAAATCATTTTATTCATGCTGAGTGAAATGGTAGTTTAGGGGAAGGGCTAAAATTCAATTCTCAAATATTTATATCATTAGAGGTCATATCGATAAATACTACATAACTAAAGATTTGTAGAATTAAGTTTCTGATCACTTACGTCTTATGCATTTTTACCGTACCGGCTATGATAACACAGATATTCATGAATTTGGATTTTTGTTGCTAAGTCCATATCAACGCCGAGCCCCGACAAAATGGGTAAACAGAATTTAATGAAAATCGGTATATAGAGTCGGGAAATAAGAAACTACAGTTTAAGCTATAAACAATGTTATTCATCCTGGGTGAAATGGTAGTTTAGGGGAAGGCACCTAAAATTTAATTTTTAAATATCTATGTTCTTGGTCCTATGGAAAAGTACTACATAACAAAAGTTATTGAGAAAACAATTTCCGATCATTTATGTTTTATTCAGTTTTACCGTACCGACTATGATAAGAGTGGTATTTCAGAACCTGAAGACAATTAATAATGTGAAGGCCTACAATATCGAAAGCGCGTAACATTGATCAACAATAACATTACATTGACCGTTGTTTGTTGTAATGTTCTTTGTCTCTTATGCTGATATTCAACTCCGATAGATGGGATTACTGCTGCGTACCGAGTATAACAGCCTAACTGAATATTGGCGGGAAATAGCTGAGGAGTTAGATAATTTTCTTCTTTAGCATGCCATTCCTTTGGTTCATGCATTTTCTGACACTGATGGTACGTAACACACTGGTTCATCATAGTATGCCAGCTATTCGATACCTACTCTGACGCGCTGTTTTGAATGAACAGTGTGCGCACTTAAGTCAGAGGCTCAGTTAGTAGTAGTAGGAGTAGTAGTATGAACTGGTCTAGAATTACAATTTAGGCCTATTCCAAATTATAGAACCACAATTCAATAAATAACTCAAAATTCAACCCTGAAAAGAGCCGTTTCTTAAGAAATGCTTCTTCCTCTTCACTTTTATTAAATCTACATTAATTTTATTCCAAATTAGCAGCGAAGATGTGGTTTCTTCTCTGGCTTGGAGGAAAAATTGCCTCCACGTCAGATAGTTCATTCCCCCGCCAGTGTAATGAATTGAGATTATCCGACTCATCGGGTACTCCCAGGAAACAGATAAGTAAACGGGCATAGTTTTTGCCCTGGGACTATCCACTATTCGAACCCCCCGCCGAAAAAAGGATGAAGATTGTTCACGGATCACGGATGTCTGCGTCTTGGTCATTCCATCTCTGTAGCTTTGAACTGTTAGTTCGGCAGCATAGTACTGTTCGTTAAAAGTGAGAAAATGTGTGGTTTCTCATTTGATCGAGTATTTCATATGAAAGCATTGCTTTTAATCGCGCTATTCCTACTGCCGTCATTGTAATGACCCATGTTCATTTCGGTTGGGAATACAACTAAGAGAGTCTTTCTGAGAATCTATAAAGGCAGGCGGAGAGTGAGTGTCTGCCATTATAATGAAAACTCCCCAACATGATCGTGACTGACGGTAGGCAAGCTGGCCTACCAATACAATGAAAATTCCCTAACCCAGTCTTCATATGAGAAAAGACGTTGGTGACTTCCCCGTCGTGTTTCTAGGGCAACGTTAAGAGCTATGCAACTTAATACAATCTTGCTCACAACGTTTACACTACCTAACCTAGAATTCTGTATAAAATTTAGAATTCCGTAGCGAAGCACGGGTACATCAGCTAGTGTGATTCCTGATTATAAATAAAGGGTACAGATCTCTGCACATGGTTATGACTCATGAGGGTATTTAGGGGTTGTAGTAAGGATGTAAAGGAGAGGGCATATAAATTTCTGGTAAGACCCCAGCTAGACTATGGGTCCAGTGTATGGGACCCTCACCAGGATTACTTGATTCAAGACCTGAAAAAAATACAAAGGAAAGCATAAAACTCATCAGTAAGATCACAGTGAGAGTATGGTTCCAGTGTATGGAACCCTCTCCAGCATTACGTGATTTGAGAACTGGAAGAAATCCAAAGAAAAGCAGCACAATTTGTTCTGGGTGATTTCCGACAAAAGAGTAGTATTACGAAAGTGCTGAAAACTTTCGGCTGGGAAGACTTCGCATTAAGGAGATGAGCTGCTCGGCTAAGCAGTATGTTCCGAGCTATCAGTGGAGAGCTGACGAATAAGCTTGGGTGTTGTCCATAAAAGTAGGAAAGATCATCCAAAGTTGGAATTCAAGAGGACACATTGGGGCAAATATTCGTTTACTACAGGAAGAGGAGTTAGGGATTGGAACAATTTACCAGGGTATACGAGAAATCCGCCTCCATGGTGTAGTGTTTAGTGTGATTAGCTGCAATTCCCGGAGGCCAGGGTTTGATTCACGGCTCTGCTACGAATTTTTTTGAGAAGTAATAAATTGGGGTTCGATTTCCACCACGACCATCCTCAAAGTGATTCTCCATGGTTTCCCACTTCTCCTCCAGGCAAATGCCGCGATGATACCTAACTTAAGGCCACGGCCGCTTCCTTCCTTCTTCCTTACCTGTCCCTTCCGATCTTCCCATCCCTTCTCAAGGCCCCTGTTCAGCATAGCAGGTGGGGCCCGCCTGAGCGAGGTACTGGTCCTACTCTTCACCTGTATCCACCCGACCAAAAGTCTCACGCTCCAGGACACTACCCTTGAAGCGGTAGAGGTGCGATCCCTCGCTTAGTCGGAGGGAAAAACCATCTCTGGAGAGTAAACGGATTATGAAAGTAAATACGATAAATTTCCATCTTCTTAGAAATTTAAGAAATGACTAGGGAATCTGTCATCTGGGCGACTGTTCAGTGTGAATAAAATTTCCAGTTAACTCGATATCATGCCGTCTAAACAATATTTTCATGTTAGTGATGCTCGTCGAAGGACTTCGCAATAAAAATCTAAATTAGTGGATATCTCTGTTATCATTATTTGTTATAGTGAAGACCATTCCTTTTCAGTTTTGACTGAGTTTATCTATAACTGCGAAATTCTTCATTCTGTCGAAACTAATTCAGAGTAAGTTAAATTAGAAAATACCGGAAAAGGAAATCATTCGATAACAGATTATACCTGAAAAAATATTTAACTGAATTAAAAATAGAACGGCATGAAGAAACATCATCAGATTCTATCAAACCACGCATGATTATTCATCCATTCATCGACACGGACATCTGTGAGCCACGTTTACACGATTTACCTGCCCTTCAGTCACGCAGATTAACGCCCTTCTGTTTGCTCTCTCGCCGAAGATACTTAAGCCTTTGGCTTCTCCTTTCTCGCTCTGATCTCGCAGATCCTGAATCATACTGGATGAAGTTTCCAAGCAACAATCTACATGGCTAGCGAGAGAGGCACTTGGAGACTATTGACCCATGCAGTTACCACGTCCTTTCGATTACAAAAGGAATGGAAATAGGAAGTATTTTTCTATTATATTTCAGTATCCACTATTTTATTGTCATGTATTTCATGCAGCAGCTGCAGAACGTAATCAATAATCTATTCTTTCAGGATGGTTGCCTAGTTGTACTTCCTCTTAAAACAATAATCACCACCACCACCATCATCTATTCTTTATTCCATCACATGTAAAGAAAGATACGAATTGGTGTTGTATTTGTACAGGGTGGGCAAAATAAAACTAGCCTGGAAAATATTTACAGATCGGGCAAGGCTGGCGCTTACGCTGATGCAGAATTATTTGATAAAGATAAGCAGCATGTGGAAAAGGACGCAGAAAGGTACGTTATTGTAGCGGGGGATCTGAACTTGCAAGATGTTAACTGGGAAGGGAATGCGGATGACCGAAAGCATGGCCAACAAATGATTGATTTATTATGGAAAGGGCAGCGGAATCAGAAAATGATGGAACAAACTAAAGGGAAAACTATTCTAGACGTGGTGCTGATAAAACCAGACGAGCTCTGTAGGGAAACAAGTGATAGATCGTATAAGTGATCATGAAGGTGTCTTTGTCAGAGTTAAATATAAATGTATTAGAAAGGAACGTTGTAAAAGTAGGACTATTAGGCAATGCCATATGGCTGGTAAGATGGGAATGGGGAAATTAGAAAAAAACAATTATGATCAGTGGAAAATGGTTTAAAAAATGTAAACAGCCTATGGGATGCGTTTAAAGCAATTGCTGAGGAGTGTGAAAACAGATTTGTACCTTTAAAAGTGGCAAGGAATAGTAAGGACTCATTCTATCATAACAGGGAAATAAAGAGATTAAGAAGGAAGTGTAGATCAGAAAGAAATAGAGTTAGAAATGGTTGCGGGAGTAAGGGGAGATTGAAGGAGCTCACTTGGAAATTGATTCCAGCGAAGAAAATCAGCTAGGGTAACACGGTGGCAAACATAATTGGCAGCCATATCAATTTTAACGAGCAATAGAAGGACATTGTAACTGTTCAACCCCTCATCAAAACACTTGGGGAGATGAAAGTTATTATCTTGGGACAGATGAATATCAAATAAACTATTTGTGGCTTGCCCGCAAATTGCCACGCAAATAGAAACAATTAACATTCCATGGTTTCCCATTTCTCTATGTGATGTTTGGGCGCCAGGGTTACAGTTTTAAACAAAACTGTAAACCAAAATTTATATTTACTAGTATAGAGACTTATACTTAAATCACAGGGGTAGGATTTTAAATAATTAACCATTAAGTATCGCTTAAGAAAGAAAATTAACGCAATATAAAATACAAATGAATTTATTATACAAATAAAATGAGATGAATAGGAAAAGTTTCCTTAAAGCGTGGAAGAATTTAGAATTTACTTTACTGAATTTACTAATTGCTTGCTTTAATTGAAGCTCACCAATTGCAGCTTCCGTTGAAGTCATCTGGTTTCCGTGGTTACTCGTTCTCTTCTTCTCGATGTAGAATTTGCTCCATGGACATCCTTCCTTCCTTCTCTGATATGGTACGGGCTATCTGGACTAGCACTCCTACTTGCCTAGTCTTTAAATTAGACATTGGCCCTATACTTGTAAAAACTGATCAGCGTTGATCGTATGAGGAGAAAATTCAGAGATATGAATTTTTCCATATTAGTAGAAACCTCAATCCAACTGAGCTATACTATTTATACGGTACAGACTTATACCAAAATTCCATGGACTTGAACTAAACATAGTTCTTCGTCCAGAATATTTACTGAAAATAACACAAGCCGTAAGCTTGTTTCGTCTCACCCAGATCCGATAACATTACCGCACCTAAGTACTGTATCGAAGCGACAACACATTGTACAAAAATAACTATGTCGCGGAGTGACCACACACTGTTTCAAAAATCAAATAACGTCTTTCAAAGTAGATGTTCACAGTAGAAGAAGTAGTGATGGAGTATCCGTAAGTATCTCGCTCCGCACTTGATAATATCACCGGGCTCCCCCACTCTAGGTAACAGCTGAATCTCAGATCTCAATATAACGAAACATGTGATTCGTAGATCGCATTATCATCTCCCCTTCTCTTCTTCCTTGTCGAGTCTAGCAGGCGTGGCGATGATGTACTCTGCTGGTATGCAAGCCTCGCGCGCGGGTCGCTGTTTACTGCCTTCGCCAAACCCATGAGTCACGCAAAATCCCAGCTTTAAGAATAACTTTCCGTATACACAAATATGAGATGATATGAAAACAACTATGTCTCAACATATTGACCGTATTTACAACATAATGAATTCCTATCCTACACAATATAATAATTTAAATAATAAAACAATGTTATCATATATACAATATGATTCCAAAAGGCCTTGATTACAAATGATTGACGTTGAATAAATATGTTATTACGAATAATTGCCGATGGCGGATAAACTTGATATCAAATAATATCGCGTAAAATGATATTATATTAAATTAGTAGGGCTGGAGAAGCCCGGACGGTTACATACGCCCTCCTGTTATTTACAGATATAACATATATGAAAATGACACACTACACCAAAACGGCTGATATATACATCATTACATCTTACAAACACTTAATAAAAAACATACATAACCAAATCTTGTATCTCACTGTAGAGTGTCTGTTTCAACGATACCAGATAACATTAGTAATAATTCCTGCCGATTTTCTTGCGAAAGTTTGTCAGCAACACTCATAATATTTATAACCTAACAACAGGTAAATAACACTATCTTTGCACTTCACCATCAAAGTGTTCGGCAGTTCCAGGTTATATTATATATACATTACACACACACGTAATCACACGTGGCTTACCTCTCTTAGATGGCCGCAAGCAATTTCTTGTTTTCATTGCAAAAAAATATTACTTAGAAAATTATTGCATTAATTTCCTTCTGCCGTTTCAAAAAAAATCCCAAGTTACTCATGGCTTCTACAATGGTGTCAGGTCTAGGTTCACAACCTATACATGAATTCACGTTTTCTAACTCAAGTACATTTAATGTTGTCAAAACAACATCGGGGAGACATTACACTTAATTCGCAGAAATATATCGTCTCAGGGAGCGAATATTATAAGTGCCCAACATGACACGATTACCATCTTTCAAGCTGTATGCACAAGGACCAACCCGACAATGAATCTGGAATGGACCCTGTTACAACAAAAAGAATTTCTTCGTCACCTTCTCTTCACTGGACGAGAGCATGGGAACACGTAACAGAACAGAATCTCCTTCCTGAAATTCGTCTAACACCTGACGTTTCTGCTGTCTGCTACGCTTCTCAGCCGCTTTAATCAAATTCTCTCTCGCTAACCTGACATATATCATAGAATCCCGCTGAGGTTCCTGTGTAATACCTAGTACTTTTGTCAGCTCATTCCTTGGATTGCTGCCAAAATGAACCTCTAATGGAGTGAATTTCGTACTATCATGCTGAACCATGTTAATCCATTTCTCAATCAACGCTAGAGAACCAACCCACGCAGTGTGCTTGTCATGAACTAAAGATCTAAACATCCTTCCTAATTCCTTCATCGTGCGTTCACACATATTCCCCTGTGGGTTCCTAATTGAGGAAAAAACATGTGTGATACCTAACTCTGTCATCACAGCCTTCCACTTCTTCGAGGTAAATTGAGATCCGCTATCAGATAATAACCTACTAGGCGTACCTAATTCCTGAACATACTTGTCACTAATAATCTTACTGCAACTAAGACCTGTCGTTTTTCTCATCGGATACAATCTGACTAACTTGGAAAAAGCGTCAATCACCACAAAAACGTATTGATAGCCATATTTACCACGAACTACGGGTCCAAATAAGTCCATACAAACAAGATCACCGGTTTTCTCAGTAATGACCGCTTGCCTAGGTCCTTCGAGGTACCTATTAGCTTTACTTCTTTGGCATAAATCACAAGAGGAAATAGTTTTCCTAATTTCCCTTCCCATCTTATCCCATACAACACTTCTCTGAATCTCATACAACATTTTACTTGCACCAAAATGTCCCAACTCCTTATGAATGAACCAAATTAATTCCGTTCTCAAAGACTTAGGTACACATATACGCCAACGATCGTCACCACAATTCTTCGTTAAAAATTGATCAGCCATTCTATAGGTGTGTCTACCTTTCTTCACACTTTCCTGATCTCCGTTCTCAAGTTCTCTTATCACATCTTTACATTCATTATCCTGAGATTGTTCAAAACGCATCTTCTTTAATCTATTCAAGGCTTCCTTATTGTCTTTATGAAGACATGCACAGATTAAAATGCCTTCCTGGGTCTTAATAACACTACCTTCATTACACAAATCTCGGTCTCTGGATAGCAAATCGGCTAACACATTGTTCTTGCCTTTAATGTGTACCACTTTAAAATCATACTCTTGTATTGCTAAAATCCATCTACTGACCCTGTTAGATGACAATTTGCAAGTAGAAATAAAAGATAGCGCATGATGGTCAGTCCAGATCTCAAATTTTGTACCCAACACGTACATCCTGAACTTACTTAGAGAATAAATAATCGCTAAGAACTCTAATTCAGTAATCGTATAGCGTTTCTCAGCTGTACTAAGCCCTCTCGAAGCCAACGAAACAATCCCTAAGTTGTTATCATCCTCCTGACATAGAACTCCAGCAATGCCACAATGTGATGCATCAGTCATCATAACATACTTCTTATCTCCTCTAGGATATTTCAGAATCACAGCTTTCCTAAAACCATCTTTTAGCTCTTCAAATGCCTTCTCATGGTATTCTTCCCAATTCCACTTATTGCCAGCTTTCAGCAAATCTCTAAACGGCTCTAATAAGTAGGAAAATCTTAAAACAAATCTTCTAAAAAAGTTACATACTCCAATGTATGATCTCAATTCTTTTATATTCCTGGGCCTTTTTGCATTCAATATTTTCTCTATTCTCGTGCTTTCTGGAGTCACACCTACTGCAGATACACGGTGTCCTAAAAAGATGACTTCGGGCTGACAAAATATGCATTTCTCCAGTTTAAGAGTGAAACCTGCCTGTTCTAACTTGGTAAATACCCTGTCGAGATGTTGTCAATGCTCTTCAAGACTGCTAGACGAAATTACTAAATCATCAATATAAATAGTGGCATAGTGGTCGGCTTCGTTCCCCAGAGCAATATTCAAAGCACGAATTAAAGCAGAACTAGTACGAGTACCATATGGGACACGACAGAATTGATACAGATTACTCTTGTGACTGAAAGCTGTTAAAGGTCTATCTTCCTCCCTTAACGGAATCTGCCAGAAACTACTACGTAAATCTACAGTAGAAAACCAAACTTTCCCTTGAAAATCCTGTATCAGCTCTTCTACAGTTAACGATTTTAATTGATCAGCAGCAATACGTCTGTTCATCTCCCTCCCATCAATACACAAACGGACAGAACCGTCGTTCTTAGGCACAACCAATAAAGGATTGACACACTGACTACTCGAAACTTCAATAATACCATCCTCTAACATAGCTTCAATTTGATTGTCTACCGCTTTAGCATATTTATGTGGTATCGGATATCTCGGTCCAGCGAATATACTTTTATCCAGCACTGAAAATGAGTGTTCATACACATGTGTTTTGCCGGGTTTCGATGAAAATACTTCCTTGTGTTGAAAATACTTCCTTGTGTTCTCTCAACACAGACAACAATCGGTCCCTCTGACCTTCTTCCAAATTGCTACTATCTACCACTTCTCTCAAAGCATCATCGAGGTTCTCCTCTAACCACACTTCACACAACTTAAAATCCGCTCTCTCTTCTTCATCTTTTGAAACCTCATTAACACACCACATGTTACAAACCTCCACTTTCGTCTGAACTTCGGCATCCCACGTGACTTTAACATCCTCATTATCCCACCTTAAATATATTATCGCCTCATTGTAATTTAACCGAGCTGAGTATAAACTTAGCCAGTCAGATCCCAAGATAACATCAAATATAAGATTCGGAATAACAAGACATATCTGAATTTTCGACTTCCCGTTAATACAAATAGGTATGGCAACTTGTTTACATATTTCCTTGGATCGTTTACCTACAGCAGTGACGATATATGTGGATTTCACAGGCATTTCCTCAATCTCAATATTCTCCTTCTTTCTGTCCTCATACCACTTCAAACTTACACATGATGTTTGACTGCCTGAATCCAATAAAGCCTGATACTGCGCCCTCCATATAACGATCATAACAGCGGGGTTATAACTTTTACTACCAACTTCGACTTGATTCACTTCAACCTCCCGTAATAACTCATCTCTAACATCGAGATCATAATCCATGTGCGTCATTACGCAATTTCTCGCAACATGTACTGAAGACTGATAATCTGATCTCACCTTACCGTCTACTATCAGTTTAAATTACTTTGTCTCCTTGTATCCTGATTTCGGCTTGTACCTTCCTCTACATTTCGTTCCCTCTGAACAGTCCTATTTTGCTGGTGTGACTGATTACCTACAGGTTGTTGTCTCGGTTGAAACTGACCACGGTGATTGTGTTCTTTTTCTTCTGGGTGGTGTCTGATAGTTTGTGTGCTCTCGTGTACTACTACTATTTCCTAACGCATCGAAACTTGCTAGCAATCTTTCCATTCCCTGAATAGACTCTATCTGTTGCATACAGCTAGCTTCGCGGATTTTGTTGGGAAAATGTCTGAGTAATAACTTCACAATATCTCTCTCCGCTGACATCCGATCTACGTTTTTACAAGTCATAACGTGGGCCAGAAAATATTCGGTCATAGAAACTCCTTCGTGTGGCCTAAATTTCCCAAAGACAACGCGTTCTCTTTCCCTGCTTTGTATAGCTTCACTCCAAATTTTTTCCGTGAAATATTTCTGGAATTCCACCATACTGGTCATGCTGCTCTTATACACCGCAAACCATAATTTCGTTTCCCCAATAAAAACTTTACCAATTATTTCTAACGCTTCTTCCCATTCAATGATTCCTTCTTCTATTTGTTTTTCAAACCGTTTCTTAACAGTGTTTAAAAATCTTAAGGGTTTGTCTGCCTCCCATTAAATTTAGGTAGTTCTGTTTCACATATGAAATTTGTACCATGGCACTGACTTCCTATTATAACCTTCCAATGTATGTCAGGATGAGATTGGTGAACACATTGGAAGTTTATGTCGAGAAATGATGTCAATGAAATCTTATGTCCAGTTATTACACCTCCAGATGAATTAGAAAGCAGTTGATTTGTCTAATTACGTGAACGGCATCGCTGAATTGAAGAAATCAGCGGATTGATAACAAGCTCTAAACCCCGTGGTATCTCGGAAATGTGGTAGAAAGTTAAACATCGGGAAACATAGGGCAGGATTAAATGAATAATACGCATTCCTCTAGTAAACTTTCCGAAATGCATGAACGGCAGAATATCTATGACAGAATGTTACTGAGGGCCATGAAATATGTAAACAATAAATTCATATGAGAGGGCCATACCTTGTACATCTAGTCTCGCACGATCCAACGATCGAGATGAAGAAAAGAAACTGTCGTTTACTAACCTAAATACGAGGCGGCAATTATTAAATAAGTTCCTTTGCTAGTACAGCTGATTTGTACGAGATCGTCTTGCATTATGTGTCAAATGTTTCCAATTGTCAAGAACATATGGGAGCTAGAAGCTGAGAAGAAATCCCGAAAAGCAAACCGTCTGCAATTATTATGTTGTAGTAGAATCTGTTTTGTCTCTGAAGAAGTTGACACTCTCAATCGGCATCTCAGAAAGATCGGAAGCAAGAATTCATAGGGAAAAGATTGTATTGAAAGGAAATATTAGAGAGATATTGGCATATCATAAACATATAATATTGTAAAACAAGATATCTTGTTATTGAAAGAAAAAGGCAAGTGTGTCATTTAAACTGTAAAAATTGTATTTAGGTATAACCTTGTTCTAATTGATATCTCTGAGTTTCAGGTAAAATGGAACCGTCAGCAGTTAATCATTCAGACGTAATGAGTGCACGCATCAACATGAACAACTAAAATAGAGGGACCTCAAAGGATCTGATCAGAAATGTGATGGACAATACTTGACAATGTTATTGAGTGAGAGCTGAACTCGGAAGGTGACACCGTCGTGGAGCAACAACCTAGGATGAGTACTTGAATGTCTTATACATATTCCGCCACGTAATTGCTTATTGTAGTTGTAGAGTAGTATTTATTTTAATGTCGATTTGACATGTATAATTTTAACTTGAAAGCGACCGTTATTTGTTGGACATTGCGTTGTAATACTTATGATCGTTACGTCTAGTGCGGTGAGCCAGACTACGTTGTGATAATATGCGATGGTTGTGTAAGATTTCTTTAATGTTTGCTAGCAAGGTTTTACGGAAGATTTTTCGACATGGATGTTATTGGTATCGTAATGGTGTTATGGTATTGAACGTTAATTTAACTTGTAGCTCAGAATACCTCGGAGGAGCTCGGTATTTTGCGACGTGCGATTCTGTGATCTTCAAAATGTTATGCGCTTGTGTGGAAATACAGTGTTTTGATAATAGAAGTGTGATACTATTGTGGTGATATGGTGTTAATGCGGCAACGTATTTAGTAATTTTACGTAATTGCCTGAATAGATTGTTCTTTAGTATTGTGAATTCGCTGTGCATGACGACTTGTGCGATGTAATAAGGTGTTAATTACGGTAGGATCTTTGAAAGTATTTACGTGGATAGAGAGATGTGATGATTATAGACGTGTCATTAGGATTACGAATTTTATGATGATGTTATGTGAAGGTCCTGATGATGGTATTGACGGTAGGAATTATGTTGGTCATGCGTGAATTTTGATGTTGTCGTGATGAATAATTTATTTAGGTACGAGGCCGTATTTTAGAATAATGTTATAGGATGTTGCACTCACGAACACTAGTAGTTGGTCGTCATATTGATCCTATTTAAATACAAGATTGACCAGAGCGCACGATATTAAAGGGATGGCTAGGATCTTCGCAAGATAATCGGTAACGTAAAGATTGAGGTCATGTCGTAAAGGAAATATGATCTTCTATGGTAAGTAAATCACTTCTTTGCTAGTTGGACCTTGTAGATCATTTGAGTTGACGCCTAGTGCTAATGTAGTATTCCAGATCAAACGTCGCAGTGGTATCCGGAGGCGCAGAATCAACGTAGTTAGACAAGGGTATTGTAGACGTTGCAATGTCTTTTGATGTCTTTTATCTAGGTGCAGTCACCGATGAACGTACGAGAAGATCGAGTCTGTCTTTTAAATGCATGATTTTGATGGATGTTACATTATGTTACAATCCTGTGTCTTTCAAACATTTCTATTGTATTTAGGGTGATTTTATGAAGTTAGAATAACGGTGATTTTCAAGTTGCTAGATAGACAGATACCGACATATAATGCGGTGATTTTTAAAAGAGAAATGACGGAATATTATGAGATATTTGGGTAGAAAATAGCATTTCTGAAGTGGATGATTCTATAATTCCCATGATTTATTTTAAAATGCGAGATTGATAACTGATCTTTCTATGTAAGCCTTCAGCAGAGGGACACTTTGTCTCTTTTGTTTTGATTGACGATGATGTATTTATTTGTAACAAGAGCATGAAGTTAAGTGTTTATATGAATTTAACATAATATTTTCCTTCTATATCCGTTTGTGTTGCCAATAATTTGCTCTTAATGTAGTTGATGCATTTGAAGTTGTTTTAAAATCATTAAACGGGAAATCCTTCCATAAATAAAACATTTTACGAAGTTCTCATTTAAAGTAGTGTAGGAACATTAGGATAGTTATTTAATTTAGGATAAGATTAAATGTTGAACAATGTACCTCGTCGAATATGCCAATATTCTCGATCTTTTAATACTCTATTGTGGAATATTCACGTAATTTAGGCAGGAAATGATGATTACATTCTACGTTAAAAGCCACGATGATAACAGTCCACTTAATTAACCTGTGACCCAACTCGTCGGACTTGCACGTCCCTTGAGTGGAGCCTTCATGGATCTCCGACTGCATTGCTTCGCCGCGGCTTAACCCAACACTGAGATACAAGATTAAAATTTACAAAAATGGTCACAGGGACTGCTGTCAGGGCACATATAGGTTATATAATTTTACTTGACACCCAACTGTGGGGCCAGAGTTGAATTGTTTTATTACCGAACGACTAGAGTCGAATTACTTATCGCGTGGCAGTGGACTTAAAGAAAGGAAAACTCGAAGAGACATTGGTAATCAGAGAACATTGAATTTACAACGTTATTGGTCAAGAATGTTTGAAATATTTATTTAATCATATATGTTATGAGTAATATTGGAAGGATTTGACCGTTAATCAGTACTACGATTTTACTTAGTTTCATTTTATGACATTATGGAAGGATTTTCCGTAAAGTTTCAGCTCTTGTTAATCGGGATAATGAATCATTTAACTCGGATAGAGCGATAGGTTGTTCCGTGTCACTTATTGTAGGATGTCCGTCATATTTCGGGTCAGATCCGGAGAGACCCATACGTTCATTTATTGAATCTAATTCGTGAGGTGCTAGGCAGGTATAGGTGTTGTGGAAACACTAGACAAAGACTGTAGAGTGAGATTGAGAGTGATATATTATCAATAAGGAACAATATAGGAAATTACGATGGCGTCTCTTGCTCAAGTAAAACTGTTATTGGAGGAGCTCGCTGGAAAAATGAATAAAATGCAGGAATCGCAAGAGAGTACAGAAAAGAGAATTCAAGAAGTACGAGAAGCACAAGAAAATACAGAAAAGAAAATTCAGGAAGCACAAGAAAGTACTGAGAAAAGGATTCAAGAAGTACGAGAATCACAAGAAAGTACTGAGAAAAGGATTCAGGAAGTACGAGAATCGCAAGAAAATACCGAGAAGAAAATACAGGAATCACAGAGGACTACTAGAGCAGAAATTCATGAATCACACGAGAAAATGCAAGGAACTTTTGACAGAATCACCGATATGGTGCAAGAAAACATGAAGGTGATGCAAGAAGAGATTGTATCGTTAGGATCGAAAGTCGCTGAGGTACAAGGAGAAGTATTAAATTTAAAAGAAGAAATGAATGCAGCAATGAATGAAAATAAGAGAAATTTTCAAGAAAAATTTGAAGAATTGAAAGATGATTTTAAGTCAAGCATCCAAGAGTTGCGAGTTCAAGTCGACCATGACCTTAAAGAGCTCAAAGAAGAAGTAGATGTGATGCAGGAGAAGATAAAAGAGTCTGATAATAGTTGGGATGGAAAACTCAAGAAGGTATCGGATGAAGTCATTATCACCAATGAGATTATACGGAAAGAGATAACCCAAGCAAGAGAACAGATCAATGACAGATTCAATTTGATAACGGAAGAATCTGAAGAGAATAAAGCTCTGATGAATCAACAAATAAAAGGATTAAAAGACGACTTAAATGCTATTCAAAAGGACGTACAGAACCTAAGAATTGAAAACGAAACAAATAGAAATTTGGTATCATCGTTGAACGACCGACAGACGATAATTGAGGATGGAAGGAAGACTGAAGTAAACAGTCAATTTGAGATACCACAGCTTTGCGTTGATATTAATGACAACGGGACAGTTCAAACAGGAAGTGGAACCCAGATTGTTAACATTATACGCACTTATGAAGATAGGCCTAAGAAATTTAACGGAAATATAGGATCCAGTATGACTCCTCGTGGTTTTCTAAGAGAGATTGAGGAATATTTTAGGGAAGCAAAGGTATCTGTAGAGCGTCAATTAAAGACAGTGGAGAAACACCTAGAGGGTGCACCACTCATTTGGTTTAAGGCTTTTCGCTACGTTTTTGAGGATTATGCAGGCTTTAAACAAGCTTTCTTGGAAAGATTCTGGGGGATCGACGTTCAGCAAGGAATCAGACTCGATCTATACTCAAAGAAATATTCTTTAACGGGACCGAGTAGGTTTGCCGAATACTTCACGATGCAATTTCATCGACTGAAGGAGCTTGATTCTCCACCTACAGAAACAGAAATGGTACGAGCAATAATCAAACAGTTCCCTGCGGATATACAGAGATTATTGACGGCGGCAAACATTCAATCAGCCGTGCAAGCGGAGTCGATACTTCGGCAAATTGACAGCACGTCAACACATACTAATAGCCGCATAGTAAGACACGTCGATCCGACGGTAAACGTGGTAACACCAGCAGGAGATGAAGGTGTAGAAAGAAACCAGGGATACAATAGTCACGGTCAAGGAGATAGACCTAGGACGAATGAAGGCTACAAAAGAGTGGAACATAGGGATGAGAAGAGTGACAAGACACGCCAGAAGTGGGCACCGTCTCGAAACGAAGAGCGGAGATATCCTAGGTATTACAGAAATACAAGGTGGAGTCGAAACAGAGATAGATGGCCGTACCGCAGAGATAGGTATCGAGAAAATTCAAGACAATCAGATATTCGACAGGACGAGGAGATAAACAAGGAAAGAGAAAGGTACCTTGGCGAATTAAGAAAGCAGCAGGAATGCAAGCAATGGGAACGAGCGATATTAAATCAAGATATGAACGCTGATTGCGTGGGCGCGACTAGTCTGTTGTATCAGCAAGAACAAAGAAAAGAAGGTACTGATAAAACGTTAAATCCCGCAGCCACACCATTTGACAAGAATAATCAAGGCAATGACGGGGTGAAAAAAAAAACTTCGTTTTGGAATCAGTAACAAATAATAGAATTAGTAAGTTAAATCCAAATTATAGGCAGCACGAATGGGTCATAGCAGGAATCGAATCGTGGGAATTTGAACCCGAGGAATTGTTGCACGAAGATGGTCTACCTAAAGGAGTGAAATTAAAGAGAGGACTGCCCGTTATTTACGTCACAATATTGGGTATTCGAGTATTGTCATTATTGGATACTGGAGCAAGCATAAGTATCATCTCCAAACTACTATTCTCAGAGTTGCAAGACAAAGCACACTTGCCTGTAATTCCGATTGCCAACATGAAAATCAAGGGCATAATTCCAGACAAGGTCACGAAATGCAAGATACAAACTTATTTGCCAATAGAAATCGGAGGAAATTTAATGGAACATCCATTTGTAGTCATGGACAAAATCCAATATAACTTAATTATTGGATCAGATTTTATCAGGGAAAACAACATAGTAATTGATTTAAAGAAAGAAGAAATAAGGATCAGATGTGACGGTGAAAGAGAACAAGACATTACAGCTAGAATAGAAAACAAGGAAACGAGTGAGCTACAGAAAACCATGAACATTTCAATAAATGAAGCTGCACATGTTGCCGAGAAGATAATGGAAAGATACGACACAGAAGACGCTGTATGTGGACAGACAATCGACAGTGGAATAGGAGGAAATCCTGAACAGCAAGGGATAATTGAGAATCTGCTGAAAAGGTATAGCAATGCTTTTAAGAGCCAGCCTGGAGCAATAAAGAACTTTGAGTACAAGTTATTAGTGAAAGATTGGAGGCCGTTTAAGATTAAACCGTACCCTATACCAGATAAATTCATGCCCGAGGCTAGGAAGGTAATACAAGAAATGATTGATAATGGTATAATATCTAAAGCACATACACCATTCGTTAGCCCTCTGGTAGTGGTAAGAAAAAGCAATGGATCGATTCGCGTGTGCATTGATGCGAGACAGGTCAACTCCAAATTAATTCCCGAATATGATAAAGCCCCAGTAATAAAAGAGATAATAAGAGGATTTCGGAACAAGAGATTTTTCACGATATTAGATTTGACTTCCTCATACTTCCACATAGTTTTGGAGAGTAAATCCAAGCTATTTACTGGTTTCATGTTTGATAATCAAACGTATATCTTTGAAAGACTCCCATTCGGCATTTCTAATTCTGCGGCTGCGTTGGTACGAGCTTTAGACAGGAACTTGAAACCGGAAGTAAAAGAATTTATAACCATTTATGTTGATGACATCGTACTGGCGACAGCAACTTTCGAGGAGCATGTAGTCAAGTTGGAACAGCTGCTAAGAAATTTAGATGAGGCTGGATTCAAAATCAATCGATCCAAGTCAAAGTTCTGCCAATCTGAAATCTTGTTTGTTGGACATGTAATTGATGGAACTGGAATAAGACCAAACCCAGTTAAGATACAGGCCATATGTAACTTTCCGAAGCCCAGAAGGATTACACATATCCGACAGTTCTTGGGAATGACGAGATTTTTCGCTAGCCACTGTCCAAGGTATACAGAGATATTAGCTCCCCTACAAGATTTATTGAAGACCAATAATCGTTGGCGGTGGAATGAGAGTCATGATCGAGCTTTTGTTAACGCGAAGGAATTACTAGCTAACAGTATAAAACTTGGATATCCGGACTTCGATCGTGAATTTATCATACAATCTGATGCCTCAGCAGTTGGAGTTGGAGCTGTATTGTATCAGGAGAATAATGGGGAGAATAATATAAACTATTTGGCCTTCGTTAGTAGAAAATTAAGAAACCATGAGCTTAAGTATACGACCACTGAGCTTGAGATGTTGGCCATTGTTTACGCATTACAGCAGTGGAGGAAAATCGTGTATGGGTATCCGGTAGTTGTTAGGACGGACCATAAAGCACTAACGTTTGTGTTAAAAACCACATTATCCAGCGAGAGAGTATCACGATGGGCACTTTATGCGCAGCAATTTAATTTAAGAATTGAGTTCTGCCCAGGTAAAAGTAACGTGTTGGCAGACAGTCTAAGCCGAAATCCAACAGAAGAGCCTCTGGAGGTCAATGTTATTGAAATAACTCAAGAGGATGAAGAATGCTTAGAAAGCCTAAAACGATTGCCGGAGTTGCAACTTGAGGATTCATCTCTGAAAGAGATTATTGAGTATTGTCTAAGAAGGTCAGCTAATGATGGACCCGAAGATCAAATAGATGATTATGTGCTGACGAATAACATCTTGTATAAGTACATAGACAAAGATCGGAAGAAATTAAGAGTGGTGGTGCCACGCAAATTAAGATGTAAACTCATATGGTACATCCATAGAATGATTGGTCATGGTGGCCTAGATAAATTAGCAGCTACAATAGGAGAGACTTTCACATGGACTGGGTTCCGGAGAACCATAGGGAGAATAGTAAAAACCTGTGATATATGCCAGAGGGTGAAATACAACTCCGTATTATTGTATCAACCACCGATAGCTGTAATACCAGACCGACCTAGGGAAGTATATGCCATGGATTTGTATGGGAGTTTACCCGTAGGTAAACGTGGAAACCGTTTTGTATTGGTAGTCCTCGATGTGATGTCAAAATTTGTATCACTTCAGCCCATTAGGAAGGCCAACTCTAAGTCCATAATTAGGAGTTTAGAAAGAGTAACTATACCAAAGATGGGTAAACCAAAATGCATAATAACGGACCATGGAACACAGTTTACGTCAAACGAATTTGCGGGAGCTTTAAGGAAAATGGACATTCAACACCGATTTAGTTCAATAAGACACCCTGAATCCAATGCAGCTGAGAGGGTCATGAAGGAAATTGCGAAATATTGTAGGATTTTCTGCCATGAACGTCATTGGACATGGACTTCTTGTTTACCGACAATAGCCGATTGTATAAATTTTACATGGCACGAGTCTATCGGCAATATTCCAAGCGTTCTTCATATGAATGAGCAACCAAGACGTCCCTGGAACGAGATCATTGCTAGACCAGTCGAAGAAAGTCCTAGCGTCGAAGAGAACATAAAGCAAGCTCAGGCGTGTATGAAAAGGCAGACCGAAAAACGTCTCAAGAAGTTAAGGCATAAGAAATTTCGAGGATCTTTGGAGGTTGGAACCTATGTTCTTGTAAGAAAACCAGCCGTATCTTGTCCGACGGAAAAATTCTATTCCAAGTTTGCACATTTGTACATTGGGCCGTTCAAGGTTATTGAAGCACTGGGCAATAACGCCTATAAAATACAGAGTTTGGAGTCCAACAACACTGCTATTTTCAATGCTTCAAGTCTTAAGCAGTACAGTTTCCCGATCGTTGAAGAGGAGGAGGTTAATATCATCGTGGAAGACGAAGGAAACGGAGATGCTTGGGATGTTTATTCGCTGACCGACGGATCAGATGATGAATGTTGAAGTCCAGACAAGATTGGAAGGCAGGATATGGTATAACAGTATCTCAAGACCAGAGTTATTTTCGTTCATTTCAGACGTGATAAAAGAAGATTTCATTGAAGAAGAGAATTATGATAAGATCTGGCATGAACATGAAATTTCTCCTTTCATACGAAATTTCATTTTTGAGTAGAGGAGGAATATAACCTTCCAATGTATGTCAGGATGAGATTGGTGAACACATTGGAAGTTTATGTCGAGAAATGATGTCAATGAAATCTTATGTCCAGTTATTACACCTCCAGATGAATTAGAAAGCAGTTGATTTGTCTAATTACGTGAACGGCATCGCTGAATTGAAGAAATCAGCGGATTGATAACAAGCTCTAAACCCCGTGGTATCTCGGAAATGTGGTAGAAAGTTAAACATCGGGAAACATAGGGCAGGATTAAATGAATAATACGCATTCCTCTAGTAAACTTTCCGAAATGCATGAACGGCAGAATATCTATGACAGAATGTTACTGAGGGCCATGAAATATGTAAACAATAAATTCATATGAGAGGGCCATACCTTGTACATCTAGTCTCGCACGATCCAACGATCGAGATGAAGAAAAGAAACTGTCGTTTACTAACCTAAATACGAGGCGGCAATTATTAAATAAGTTCCTTTGCTAGTACAGCTGATTTGTACGAGATCGTCTTGCATTATGTGTCAAATGTTTCCAATTGTCAAGAACATATGGGAGCTAGAAGCTGAGAAGAAATCCCGAAAAGCAAACCGTCTGCAATTATTATGTTGTAGTAGAATCTGTTTTGTCTCTGAAGAAGTTGACACTCTCAATCGGCATCTCAGAAAGATCGGAAGCAAGAATTCATAGGGAAAAGATTGTATTGAAAGGAAATATTAGAGAGATATTGGCATATCATAAACATATAATATTGTAAAACAAGATATCTTGTTATTGAAAGAAAAAGGCAAGTGTGTCATTTAAACTGTAAAAATTGTATTTAGGTATAACCTTGTTCTAATTGATATCTCTGAGTTTCAGGTAAAATGGAACCGTCAGCAGTTAATCATTCAGACGTAATGAGTGCACGCATCAACATGAACAACTAAAATAGAGGGACCTCAAAGGATCTGATCAGAAATGTGATGGACAATACTTGACAATGTTATTGAGTGAGAGCTGAACTCGGAAGGTGACACCGTCGTGGAGCAACAACCTAGGATGAGTACTTGAATGTCTTATACATATTCCGCCACGTAATTGCTTATTGTAGTTGTAGAGTAGTATTTATTTTAATGTCGATTTGACATGTATAATTTTAACTTGAAAGCGACCGTTATTTGTTGGACATTGCGTTGTAATACTTATGATCGTTACGTCTAGTGCGGTGAGCCAGACTACGTTGTGATAATATGCGATGGTTGTGTAAGATTTCTTTAATGTTTGCTAGCAAGGTTTTACGGAAGATTTTTCGACATGGATGTTATTGGTATCGTAATGGTGTTATGGTATTGAACGTTAATTTAACTTGTAGCTCAGAATACCTCGGAGGAGCTCGGTATTTTGCGACGTGCGATTCTGTGATCTTCAAAATGTTATGCGCTTGTGTGGAAATACAGTGTTTTGATAATAGAAGTGTGATACTATTGTGGTGATATGGTGTTAATGCGGCAACGTATTTAGTAATTTTACGTAATTGCCTGAATAGATTGTTCTTTAGTATTGTGAATTCGCTGTGCATGACGACTTGTGCGATGTAATAAGGTGTTAATTACGGTAGGATCTTTGAAAGTATTTACGTGGATAGAGAGATGTGATGATTATAGACGTGTCATTAGGATTACGAATTTTATGATGATGTTATGTGAAGGTCCTGATGATGGTATTGACGGTAGGAATTATGTTGGTCATGCGTGAATTTTGATGTTGTCGTGATGAATAATTTATTTAGGTACGAGGCCGTATTTTAGAATAATGTTATAGGATGTTGCACTCACGAACACTAGTAGTTGGTCGTCATATTGATCCTATTTAAATACAAGATTGACCAGAGCGCACGATATTAAAGGGATGGCTAGGATCTTCGCAAGATAATCGGTAACGTAAAGATTGAGGTCATGTCGTAAAGGAAATATGATCTTCTATGGTAAGTAAATCACTTCTTTGCTAGTTGGACCTTGTAGATCATTTGAGTTGACGCCTAGTGCTAATGTAGTATTCCAGATCAAACGTCGCAGTGGTATCCGGAGGCGCAGAATCAACGTAGTTAGACAAGGGTATTGTAGACGTTGCAATGTCTTTTGATGTCTTTTATCTAGGTGCAGTCACCGATGAACGTACGAGAAGATCGAGTCTGTCTTTTAAATGCATGATTTTGATGGATGTTACATTATGTTACAATCCTGTGTCTTTCAAACATTTCTATTGTATTTAGGGTGATTTTATGAAGTTAGAATAACGGTGATTTTCAAGTTGCTAGATAGACAGATACCGACATATAATGCGGTGATTTTTAAAAGAGAAATGACGGAATATTATGAGATATTTGGGTAGAAAATAGCATTTCTGAAGTGGATGATTCTATAATTCCCATGATTTATTTTAAAATGCGAGATTGATAACTGATCTTTCTATGTAAGCCTTCAGCAGAGGGACACTTTGTCTCTTTTGTTTTGATTGACGATGATGTATTTATTTGTAACAAGAGCATGAAGTTAAGTGTTTATATGAATTTAACATAATATTTTCCTTCTATATCCGTTTGTGTTGCCAATAATTTGCTCTTAATGTAGTTGATGCATTTGAAGTTGTTTTAAAATCATTAAACGGGAAATCCTTCCATAAATAAAACATTTTACGAAGTTCTCATTTAAAGTAGTGTAGGAACATTAGGATAGTTATTTAATTTAGGATAAGATTAAATGTTGAACAATGTACCTCGTCGAATATGCCAATATTCTCGATCTTTTAATACTCTATTGTGGAATATTCACGTAATTTAGGCAGGAAATGATGATTACATTCTACGTTAAAAGCCACGATGATAACAGTCCACTTAATTAACCTGTGACCCAACTCGTCGGACTTGCACGTCCCTTGAGTGGAGCCTTCATGGATCTCCGACTGCATTGCTTCGCCGCGGCTTAACCCAACACTGAGATACAAGATTAAAATTTACAAAAATGGTCACAGGGACTGCTGTCAGGGCACACTATATTACCTTGCTTTTCTCTGATTTCTTTACGTATTTGTGCCTCCGACCTATCAATACGTTCATTAATTCTTTTCACTTTAGTTTCTACGTCACTCACCAACATTTCATTACATATTTTAGCATTAGTCTCTACCTTACCACACAGATCATTGTATTGTTGTTGTACTTGTTCTCTAACTTTACTAACTTCTCCTACTTGTTCCTGAATTTTACAATTAATTCCTGTGATCTGCTGGTCTACTTCGCTCCTAACTTTACAATTTTCTTTCTCTATCAGTTCCAAGACTTCGCTTCTATGTTTAGTTAACTTTCTTTCTTCCACCTTCTCATGTTGGCTACGTCTCATCTCCTGTTCCGCTAACTGATTCTCAAAAAGTTTCTGCTGCTCTAGTGCTTCATCTAATCTATGATCTAAAGCATCCATCCTAGCATTAACTTCTCTGCTAATTTCGGTTTTAGTCTGTTCGATTTCTCTGCTAATTTCGGTTTTAGTCTGTTCTATTTCTCTGCTAATTTCGGCTTTCGTTCTTTCTACTTCCTTCTTAATTTCATCTCTCCCTTTCGTTTGCTCTAATATCCCTTGCATCATCACAAACAGTTGTTGAATATTCTTATCACTATTCGTATTACTTTCTTTCTCGCCCTCCATCCTAGGTACATCAGATTCTGTGCTATTTTCCATGTTCCCACCACTCTCTACCGTTTTATCTACTTCAATGCTTTCATCTACAACATTCGTAGAATTCAGCGTCTCGCCTCCCTTTACGAAGTTTCCGCTACGTAATTTCATGTCCTTTTCACCTTGTGCAGCCATGATTCCCCCAAAATCACACATACAAATTATATGGACACTCACTTAACCCCCACAAACACAGACTCTACTTTTACTGCTTTCCTTCCACGAATACTTAATGGTTTTCGAGCTCCACGTTGGTGCGACAAATGTAACTGTTCAACCCCTCATCAAAACACTTGGGGAGATGAAAGTTATTATCTTGGGACAGATGAATATCAAATAAACTATTTGTGGCTTGCCCGCAAATTGCCACGCAAATAGAAACAATTAACATTCCATGGTTTCCCATTTCTCTATGTGATGTTTGGGCGCCAGGGTTACAGTTTTAAACAAAACTGTAAACCAAAATTTATATATACTAGCATAGAGACTTATACTTAAATCACAGGGGTAGGATTTTAAATAATTAACCATTAAGTATCGCTTAAGAAAGAAAATTAACGCAATATAAAATACAAATGAATTTATTATACAAAAAATGAGATGAACCGGAAAAGTTTCCTTAAAGCGTGGAGGAATTTAGAATTTACTTTACTGAATTTACTAATTGCTTGCTTTATCTAATTGAAGCTCACCAATTGCAGCTTCCGTTGAAGTCATCTGGTTTCCGTGGTTACTCGTTCTCTTCTTCTCGATGTAGAATTTGCTCCATGGACATCCTTCCTTCCTTCTCTGATATGGTACGGGCTATCTGGACTAGCACTCCCTACTTGCCTAGTCTTTAAATTATACATTGGCCCTATACTTGTAAAAACTGATCAGCGTTGATCGTATGAGGAGAAAATTCAGAGATATGAATTTTTCCATATTAGTAGAAACCTCAGTCCAACTGAGCTATACTATTTATACGGTACAGACTTATACCAAAATTCCATGGACTTGAACTAAACATAGTTCTTCGTCCAGAATATTTACTGAAAATAACACAAGCCGTAAGCTTGTTTCGTCTCACCCAGATCCGATAACATTACCGCACCTAAGTACTGTATCGAAGCGACAACACATTGTACAAAAATAACTATGTCGCGGAGTGACCACACACTGTTTCAAAAATCAAATAACGTCTTTCAAAGTAGATGTTCACAGTAGAGAAAGTAGTGATGGAGTATCCGTAAGTATCTCGCTCCGCACTTGATAATATCACCGGGCTCCCCCACTCTAGGTAACAGCTGAATCTCAGATCTCAATATAACGAAACATGTGATTCGTAGATCGCATTATCATCTCCCCTTCTCTTCTTCCTTGTCGAGTCTAGCAGGCGTGGCGATGATGTACTTGCTGGTATGCAAGCCTCGCGCGTGGGTCGCTGTTTACTGCCTTCGCCAAACCCATGAGTCACGCAAAATCCCAGCTTTAAGAATAACTTTCCGTATACACAAATATGAGATGAAATGAAAACAACTATGTCTCAACACATTGACCGTATTTACAACATAATGAATTCCTATCCTACATAATATAATAATTTAAATGATAAAACGATGTTATCATATATACAATATGATTCCAAAAGGCCTTGATAACAAATGATTGACGTTGAATAAATATGTTATTATGAATAATTGCCGATGGCGGATAAACTTGATATCAAATGATATCGCGTAAAATGATATTATATTAAATTAGTAGGGCTGGAGAAGCCTGGACGGTTACAACATGTACTGTATAGATACTTTAAGACAGACATAGGTTCCAGGAAGGACATTCTAGGGATCATTAAATGAACAAGGAGAATGTATATGCGAGGATTTACAGAAGGCAGGACGAAGTAACTTCATCTTCTCGAGAAGAAAAAATGTTCTCCACCAATCCAATTGCATCATTGTTCTTAACGTAACACGAAGAGCATCCCTGATACTTTTGTCGGTACAGTTCTGAAGAAGAGTTTGACACATGCACGCAGGTCGGCTGGTAGCTTCCAAGTCTGACTCACTAACCCCTCCCTTCTTCCGTCCAACTCGTTGGCTGAATGGTCAGCGTATTGGCCTTCGGTTCAGAGGGTTCCGGGCCCGATTCCCGGCCGGGTCGGGGATTTAAACCTTCACTGATTACTTCCAATGTCCCGGGGAATGGGTGTTTGTGCTGTCCCCAAAATCCCTGCAACTCACACACCGCACATAACACTATCCTCCACCACAATAACACGCAGTTACCTATACATGGCAGATGCCGCCCACCCTGATCGGAGGGTCTGACTTACAAGGACTGCACTCGGCTAGAAATAGCCACACGAAATATACCCCTTCTTCTAGGAACTACCGAAGGAAGTTTCAAGAGTGCTGACAATCGCATTGCCACGTAACAGTTTCTGCACAGCGCTGTAATTAATATTGTTTCGGGGATTTTGTGGAACTGAGAGGTGTAAGAAGGTGCGGGCGTGAATGGGTGGACAGAGAAAAGATGAGAGAATAATTTAAAACACTACATTTTGAAATTTTATTTCTTTCCCTTTTTTTCTGACTTTAAACTTTGGTAAACAATCCGAATGAACTACAACAAATAACAGTCAAATGGAATAACGATAAGCTCGTCAGCTCTGACCACAACAATGGCTTGAAGTCAAAAATCAGGTACAATGGAGAAGATTTTCGATACAATAGTTTATAAATGAACGAGCATGGTTGATCTTAAGGTAGCCTACATTACTTCAAAGAGCATATTTGCTCCACTCACTTACATCTTAAGCACTTTGAGCTTTGGACGTCAAAACAACCCAGCCTCTTCGGGACACCAATAGTTCTGTCAAATTTAACACCAGATGAACTTCATGTTGTGTGTTCTTCGCGATCACAGCTCTGCGCCTGATAGCTCCGCAACACGCCGCAGCCAGGATCTTTCCAGACTCTACGAGGTGACTGCAGTGCGCTTGCTTGTGACGTCAGCCAGCGCTATAAAAGGAGCAGCATTCCGCTTCTTCCCAGGACTCCCCAGTGTCCAATGCCAGATTACACTGCAAGTCGAACACGGAGGCTATCCCTCTTAAACATGTGTATCGAACAGGTGGACTGAGTTCTGGTTGTGAGGTTTCACCTCTGGTACTGCCTCACCTCCCGCTGCCTGTAGCCACGTCGAGCCCCGATGCCAGTATTCTACTCATCCCTCAGTCCTCACTTATGCTCCGACATCAACATTAGTATTCTACTAATTGTGAATATTTATGTCAGTTCCTGACAAGCCTACGGCAATTACTAGCATTCTGTTAGTGCGAACTTTCATTGCAAGTTACACTAATAATTCTACAAGGCAGTTTTCGACTATCTTGAACTCTCCCTTATTTGACAGACTCTCTCTCATGTGTATAAGTGTATATTTCAACATACCCTCAGTCTACGGTTAATATCATCATTAATTGCGTGTAAGTTCATCCAGCTTCAAGAGAAGTTTAGTTATATTTAAGTACATATTGTGTAAAAAACTTATTGAAGCAATAAATTTATGTTGTGTTTCTGTATACAACACTTCAAAACAGCTTTTACTGTCATTTCAGCTCGACAGTCTATTACACACTCGTCCACAACTAATGACACTTTAAAGAGAGGCAATAAGTGCCCATTCTAAATGGCCTTAGTGTAGAAAAGAAAATGTTTAAGAAATCGGCAATGAAGAAAATGCTTGGAGGCGAAACACTTGCACTCCTTTTGAAATTCACTTAAAATCCTAAATGGGCATATGGGCCGAAGTTACAGAGGCTAAGCCTAGACTACAGTGGGTGACTAGATGCGAAAAAATAAGTTCCAAAATGATTAGAAGAATTTAGAGTTTTAGAAAATCATAGTCACCCCAATACCAAATTGAATGGGAATTAATAGAGGGTGAAAACTCTTTATTTCCTAAGTTACATATTTCCCAGCAGAGATTTGAATAGATTCCTTAGACTTGCCTGAAAATTTACATTTAAAAGGTGATATTAAACTAGAAAATATACGTTAAGAAAGAATTTTGAAACCTTCCCCTCAAGTGAACTTTCTGGAGCTATCACATATTTAGAAGGTGCATGCCAATACCTTGAGCTGGTGGGCCTTCCGACGACGGGAAAGGTCACCCCCTGCCTCCACTTACACCGTATGCACTCTAACACCGGAGCGACGATGATGAAGAAATGGCCTAAAAGCGCCCAGCTTTTATAGCAACTCAGGGGGAAGGTTGTCGAACTATCTTGACCTAGACAAAATGCCTGTACACCCCCCAATTTTAATTGTCTAGAAAAATATATACAAACATTTCTGATTGGTCCATAACATAAGGAGGGGCTGCCTGGCCGAGGCGGTAAAGGCGTGCTCGGTTCGCCTGGAAGGACGTGGGTTCGAATCCCCGTCAGGAAGTCGTAAAATTTAAGAAACGAGATTTCCACTTCCGGAGGTGCATATGGCCCTGAGGTTCACTCAGCATACACCAAAAATGAGTACAGGTTAATTCCTGGAGGCAAAGGCGGCCGGGCGTAGAGCTAAACACACTACCCCATCACGTGCCGCGGTTAACAATGGTGGAAGCCTTTATCTTCCACTCCTCCAAGGGCCTTCATGGCCTGTACAGAGGTGACTTTGTCTTTGCCATAACATAAGGAAGAAGGAAGCTTTAGAAGTGCTGATAACCTCAGCACATAAAAAATAAAATTAAAAAAACAATTTACAAACTCTTCAGATTTACAAACATACAGAATATAATTTCCCTTGAAAATTAAGTGTCCGTCCTCCCGCCAGAGAGAGCACATAGGCCGATAGTAGAGATAGTAGAGGTCCAAACTTCTTCAGAGAAACAGTTTCAGATTTATATCACAGATGGCCTTCTAGACGGCGCGCAGTTCAATTTGACGGAGAAGGTGTACCTCCGGTACAAATATCAATGTAATGATTTCGAGAGGAAGATAAATACTGGTAGTGTCAGATTCAAGATATAGGAGTTTAGTAACTTTTCAAGGAAATCTATTCTTCCTTGTCAATTTCTGTTGGGCTGTAAAGAGTTAAAATAGAAAATTATGGAAAAACCATAAACACGTCTTTAAACAGAAGCAATAAGTGCCCATTCTAAATGACCTTAGTATACAAAAGAAAAGGTATAAGAAATCGGCCATGAAGAAAATGCTAGGAGGCGAAACACTTGCACTCCTTTTGAAATACACGTAAAATCATATATGGGCATATGGCCCGAAGTTACAAAGGCTAAGCCTATACTACAGTGGGTGACTAGATGCGAAAAATTAAGTTCCAAAATGGTAAGAAGAATTTAGAGTTTTAGAAAATCATAGTCACTCCCATACCAAATTGAACGGGAATTAATAGAGGGTGAACACTCTTTATTCCTTAAGTTACATAATGCCCAGCAGGGATTTGAACAGAGTCCTTAGACTTGCCTGAAAATTTACATATCAAAGGTGATATTAAACTTTAGAAAAGAGCCTCCGTGGCTCAGACGGCAGCGCGTCGGCCTCTCACCGCTGGATACCGTGGTTCAAATCCCGGTCACTCCATGTGAGATTTGTGCTGGACAAAGCGGAGGCGGGACAGGTTTTTCTCCGGTTATTCCGGTTTTCGCTGTCATCTTTCATTCCATCAACACTCTCCATTATAATTTCATAGCATCTATCAGTCATTAATAAATCACCTTGGGAGTGGCGACCCCATTGTACTAATAGCCTATACATGGTTCATTCATTACATGCCTGACCCGGTCATTAAACTTTAAGAACATTTTTGAGTGGACGAAATCATACTGATTCAAGATGTAGGAGTTTAGTAACTTTACACGGAAAGCTATTTTTCCTTCTCAATTTACGTTGGGCTGGAAAGAGTTAAAATGGAAAATGATGGAAAAAACATATTTCGGGCTGCCGTCAGTGGGATTCGGTGGTGGCGGTGGTGGTGGTTACTGTTTCAAGAGGAAGTACAACTGGGCAACCATCCTCTCTTACCACTTACCATAGGAAAATGTGGAAGACTTTGTTTTTTCCTAGTCGTTTTCACGTCACTCTCAGACAGCATAACAGGTGGTGGTGGGTGGTGATTATTATTTTAAGAGGAAGTTCAACTAGGCAACCATTCTCTATTAATACGAATCAGAGTGAAAACATGGGAGGGGCCCATCTCTTCGAAAAATGAAGATATCGGTCAAAGAAATACAAGGGCCACGAAGGGCGTGAAAATGAAAGACTTCCTAGGCCTCGTGACCTAACACCGTCAGGTTCTGAAATGAACAAGTGTTAACTAAGAGAGTTTGGACAGGATAGATGAAAGTGAGCAGCCTGGTACAAGTAAGTGGAAGCAATGCCAGGACTCAGCTAAGGACCCCGTGGTCGCCAACCCACTCTCCCAAGTTCAGAGCCGCTCGGGCCCCTTTTAGACGTCTCTTACGACAGGTAGGAGATACTGTGGGTGTTAGTCTACCGGCCTCACCCACAGGGGATATATAGGATTACGGCGAAGGTGGGATAGCAAAGGGCCAAAACTAGGAAGGAAGGTGCCCTAGCATTATTAGTGTACATACTAGCATTTGTCTGGTGTTAAAATGGGACACTACGGAAAGTCATCTTCTGGGTTGACGGTGCTGGGGTTCTCTCGATTGCAAGCTAACAACTACGGGCGCGTACCACGAAGCCAAATCGCTCAGTAGTGGAAGAAGTTCAATTCTGTGAAGAATGAGTGTATCGTTCTATGAAGGGGTTGACAATGAAAGACTCGCTGGATGTCGTAATCCTAATAGGCTACCGTGGGGGTTCTGGGTTTGATTCACAGCGGGTCCAAGGGCGTTTAATTATAAAAGGTTAGTTCCCCAAAATTCCTTCATGCCCGAGAACATGTTCGACTCGTCTGGTACAGGTCTTTCTATTTGACTCCCATGGGCAACCTGCTCGTCTTCATGTGGGATGTTGATGATGGTGAGGTAGGGAGAGGGTGGTAATAATAATTGTTACCGTGTTTTGGTGGTAGTTATGCATGAAAGAAGGTGCTGGGTGGTGAATGGGTCTCAAGCTACTAAAGTGAAATTAATTTTAAAATTTAACAAGGTTATATTTTCTTTTCAAAATTAGGTAACAACAACCCCCAAACATGCCAGAAACATCTGCTTCCAATTACATCCAAAAGCCTCCTTGAGGCAGAAACACAATTTTCAAAAAAAGGGCAACTTCCCCCTAAAATACAAGCCTATCATAGGCCACTCCGAACTCCACCTTCAAGTTGTCCTCAACGGACATAAACACAGGGGTAAAATACCCAATCTACTGAGGTCTGTTAAATAACAAGAAGATTAATACATGACCTCTAAAATACAATTTGAGAGGAGGCGAACTTGCACTCCTAATACACTTTGCTTAAGACCTACTTGGCACTAGGCCGTTAATACAAGGGCTAATCCCATACTACAGAGGTGACTTAATAGCAATTTACATTACATTACGGAAGAATTGGTTGAGAAAAATAAGTTCACCTCAGGACGATGTGAGTGGGAGCTCGAGAGGGTTAAGCACTCTCTATCCCGATATGTCGTTTTAAAAGAGAAGATATGAAAAGAGTAGTTACATTTTAGGAAAAGATTACATGGTTGAACGCTTAGAACCCGCCCCGAAAGTTAAACTGCTGAGCTAGCAAAGAAAGAAGTTATAAATCGGCCATTACCTTGTTGTTGACCGCTGCCGAAGAAAGAGGCGCTTCCCGCCCCCTGCTATGTACTTTACACACAGAAAGATGGATCAGAAGTGGCCCGGAGACCCGAAAATCAGCAGTTTATATCCTCTCGCGGAAGGTTCTAGGCGTTAGGGGAAAGAAAACACCCTCCCACAAACTCTTTATTGGGTAGGACCCCGCAACAGATTCAAGTTGGGGGAAGATACACCAGATTGGTCAGAAATTAATAGAAGAAATTCGGGATTGGATACATTCATAACAAGGGGAAGAAAGGGGTAAATATTGCCAACTTAAACAATGACAGAAAGAAATTTAACAAAGAACAAACTCTTGAAATTAAATTTTCTCCAAAAAAAATAGTTCTTTGACTCCGCACTAGGTTGCACTATTGTAGATCTTCAGTAGTGTCCTCTAGAAGAGAAAGTTCACACTTCTTACTACAAGCGAAACAAAAACACATCAAAAGTGACACAGTTCTAAAACTCCAAAATTTACAGGTAGTGACATCTTCTGAGAAGGTAGAAAATTAATAACGTCAATAAAGTTCAGACTTCCTCCAGCAGAGGAGTTTTAACTGGCACGCATTTAAATTAGCGGCGTGGAGGTGTACCACCCGGTACAGACCTCCCCCCCCAAAAGTTCCTCCAAGGGGTAACACAGAAGAACATAAACTTTTGTTTGAAAATAAGGTCCAAGTTTTGATGTTGATATTAAAATAAATTGCAGAAGTATTTGAGAAATTTCTTAATTCAGTTCCAAAATTTTTGTTGTAATTGGTAACGTAAGGTATTTATGTTTGTAGAAGGCGAATTTCTGAAGATAATCTTTTAAAAGGTGATGAAAAATTTTGCAATGTCCACCAAATTTGTTGTTGAATTCCCAAGTGTAGTCATCTCTTATAGTGACTGTCCATGTAGTTGATGTAGGCTAAGTTGGATGGCCAGACCGGCCGTTGCAGCTTGCGTCCAAAGGAGGCCGCTCGGACCCCTCAAGTACCCTGAGATACCGCTCGCCCGCACTATGAGGGGAGCAGAGGTGTAGAAGCACGCCGCGCCCGCGGTGAACATATACAGGCTGCGGGCAAGTAGCAGGTCGTGCGCCGCACATCAGCCTTGGCCGGGAGGAGAGCTCCGGCTCGCCGTGCACACGTCGTCCTCGCTGGGGCCGAGGGGGCCCGTCCTCTGCTCCAGTAGCTGCACGGCGTCGCGCGGCTGCGGGGGCACTGAAACATTAAAGCTTGGCGGCAGAATTGTGTTTGACTATCATCTTCTTTGAGGGTACAGGCTTGTGGAGAGGTTGAGGGGCCAGCGGCGTGCAAATATCCATGGCATAAGTTAAGCCACTGTGTAAGGTGGAGCAGGAGACGGGAGCGTGGTAATGGCCGAGGCAAGGACAGAATGGCAGTTTAACGGATCGGGGAAGGTTTTACAAGAGGCTTACATATAAGACAAAATATTATAGAAGGGGCAGAAAGCCTTAAAAGTTGAACTCAAAAAAAAAATATATATATAACCTTCATATTCCTTTCAAATTATATGAAGCAAGTTGACACAAAATTTACACTGGTTTCACCTGTGACAGGTGAACCCTAAATATCCTCTCGGTGGCTGGATTGCTTAATAACAACGTAACCGGAGTGAGGAAATCGAGAATTATACAAGGCCCATGAAATCTGGGGGCGAACTTGCCCGCGGGAACAAAATTTTTGACCATTACTTGGTCACCTACCTTTAAAGGGGTGGGTCTCCGTCCACGATCATACCTTTCCCTAACCTTTTCATGAGATACTTTAAGATTAGCTTTAGCCTTCTTCCAAAGATCTTTAATGTTGTCCGGATCTATTGTCTCGGGCAAAATGTCACTCAGAGACCAGAGGTTAGAGAGCGGCGTGTTGGGAACAAACTTAAACATCAAAGAAGCTGGAGTAAACTTGTGAGATTCATGAACCGCCGAATTCAAAGCAAAAGCTATCCAATGCAGGGACGTGTCCCACCTGGAATGATCTTCATGATGATAGGCAATAAGTGCGGACCTGAGATTACGGTTAACCCGTTCAGCCAGGGATGGTTGAGGGTAATAAGCAGAAGTCGTTACATGAGAGATGGACAAGTCAAAACAGAATTTACGAAAAAGATTAGATGTAAAAGCCTTAGCATTATCAGATACAATATATTGGCACGGACCAAAAGAAGCAAAAATAGAATTTAAGCAAGTAATTGTAGACTGAGCGGTAGCCAGCTTAGTCGGAAATAACCACGAAAATCTTGTAAAACCATCTACACATACAAAGATGAATTTGTTGGCATTTCCCTTCGACTGGGGGAAGGGTCCTACATAATCAATATACAGGCGTTCCATGGGGCGCGATGCTTGATGCGAAGACAAGAGGCCTACCTTGGTGGACATGGTTGGTTTACTGAGCAAACAAGATTTACAAGCTTTTACAAGTTCACGAATTTCGCCGTCCATAACTTTCCAGATGAACATTTCACGAATCTTTTCACGGGTTTTAAAGATTCCAAGATGCCCTCGTAATGGGGTCTCATGATAATACTTGAAGATCATAGGTACAAGAACCGCTGGAACAACAACTTTCATCAACTTATCATGCCTCGAAGGGCAACATAGAACACCATTCCTCAGAACATAAGGGACAGCATGTTCCCCAGAAGAAAGGGTTTCCATTATCGGAGCCAGCGTCGGATCTTCACGTTGGTATTTCTCAATATCCCTAAAAAGCATGGGAGCATCTGTTAAGATGGCATTAACACCAGATAGTATGGACTCGGAAGGTGATGAACTATCGACCGGTTCGTGGGTCTCGACGTCGTTATGAAACATACGGCTGAGTCCATCAGCAACAACATTTTCGGTACCTCTGATATGTCTAACATCAAACTGGAAGGCGGAAATACGAATAGCCCAGCGGGCTATACGACCAGTACGACGCGGCCTACCTAAGACCCAGCTTAGGGCTTGATTATCTGTTTCCAGGTCGAATTTGACATGTTCCAGATAGAGACGGAACTTTTCTAAGGCAAATAAGACTGCCAACCCTTCGAGCTCATAGATGGAATACTTGGCTTCTTGAGCCGATAGAGTCCTAGATGCATAGGCGATGGGTCGCCTCCCTAGTTCAATCTCTTGAAGAAGGACTGCAGCTACAGCTGACGATGACGCGTCCGTTTGGACGATGAATTTCTTTGAGAAATCAGGCATAGCAAGGACAGGGGCATTACAGAGAGCTAATTTCAGATCTTCAAAAGCGGCTTGTTGAGAAGGTCCCCACTCGAATTTGATGCCTTTCCTACGAAGAAGATTTAAGGGCGCCGCTCTATTAGCAAAGTTAGGAATGAACTTTCTGAAGAAATTCACCATACCAATGAACCTGGCGATACCTTTAATGTCCTTGGGAGGTTTAAAATCACGGATGGCCTGTGTTCTAGAATGATCGACTGCTACACCATCGGGTGACACAATATGCCCTAGGAATGACATAGAGGGCTTAGCAAAGGCGACCTTGGACAACTTAACGGTTAACCCAGCCTTACGAAGGCGATCGAGAACTTCTCGCAGATGATCTAGATGTTCTTCAAAAGTCTCTGAAAATACGACGACATCATCTAAATAGTGATATAAGTACTCGAATTTGATGTCGGAGAAAACCCTATCTAGTAGCCTAGTGAGCACAGCTGCTCCCGTAGGGAGCCCGAAAGGCACGCGGTTGTATTCATATAAATTCCAGTCCGTGGCAAACGCTGTAAGGTGTTTAGACTCTTCGGCAAGGGGAATTTGATTATAGGCCTGATTTAAGTCCAAGATGGTGAAGAACTTGGCCTTACGAAACCATGAAAAACAAGAATGAAGGTCAGGAAGGGGCACAGATTGCAACACCACCTTCCGATTGAGAGCCCTGTAATCAATGACAGGCCTGAAGCCGCCTTGGGGTTTCGGGACTAGGAAAATAGGCGATGAATACGCCGACTTAGAGGGCCTAATAATACCATCCTTCAACATCTGATCGATAATTTCTTTCAGAGCCTTCATTTTAGGTGGAGATAGCCTATAAGGTGGAAAACGGACAGGAATCGAATCCGTGACCTCAATTTTGTATTCAATAAGGTCAGTAACACCAAGAGTATCAGAGAACACCTCGGGAAACGACTGACACAGTTTGCGAATACTATCAGCCTGCTCCTCAGGTAGATGTCTAAGGTCTAACAACATCTCATCCTGGGTAGGCGAAATAGAAGAACATGACACAGAATTACACTTTAATAGTGGTATTTTACAACTAGAAGCAAATTTGAATGTGCACGACCTAGACTGGAGATCGAGCACAAGACCAGTGTGAGAAATAAAGTCAGCTCCCAATATAATGGGGCAAGACAATTGCTTTGCCACAAACAATTTAATTTTCCATGTAAACTTAAAAATACGAATCTTGACCAGTAAGGAACCTAGAATTTCTAATGGAGATGAATTAGCCGATACGTATTGAACAGGAGAAGAGACATAGTCAGGAAGTTTACAAGCCGATTTCAATTTAGAATACCATTCAGCCGAAATAATCGAACAAACACTCCCTGAATCTAAGAGAGCTGTTATAGGCTCGTTATTTAACTCAATCTTAAGAAAAGGAACAGGTGCGGGGGTATCCGCCGCAATCCTAAGACATTCTTTAGGGCATTCAAAAGATGAATTTGAAGGCTGATCGTTCTCTGCATTTACAACCTGTTTACTAGGGGCTGAGTCTCGGGAAGATGGATTAGTCGACTCAGCCGAAACCACTAGTCACTTTTTATTATTGGCATAGGTGGAATTTGCACCAGAAGTTGAGCAGGAGGGGGTGCTATTTTAGTTGGGACAATTCTTGGCAATATGTGAGAAAGCCCCACATTTAAAACAGCCTTGTGATGACCCGGCTCCATTCCTTGTCCCACTTGACTTGATCAGCGGACACTTGTTGCGCAGATGGTCAGGCGACCCGCAAGCATAACATTTACGGGGATTGACTGGTCGGCGAGGTGGAGGCCGAGTGTTACTAAAGGAAGGCGGGGGTTCTTTCGCGACACGCAAAGAATCGGCGTATCTAACTCCTTCCGCTGAGACGGCCAATGCTTCAAGTTCAGAGAAGGTTTGCGGGCACGCCGCGAAACACAAATATGACCTATAGGGGGGTGAAATTCCCTCTACAATAGCCTGTACAATCTGATCTTCAGGAAAATGAAGGGCAAACACCCTAGTATAATCTTAATGTCCTGTATGAAATCAGCCAAGTTTTCATCCAAGCGCTGTACACGATAATAGTACTTCTGAATAAGGGAGGACCTGGCCCTAGCCGGGATGAAGTTAGCTAGCAAATGGGCATGGAAATCCTCAATAGAAGATTGCTCGGCAATGGCTCTAACTATTTTGTCAGAGAGAATACCAATAGCATACGGATAGATAATTTGCAAGATTTGACATGGAGAAAGAGAAAAAACAAGGGCATGATCCTGAAATTCCACTAGAAATCTTAAAAATGAAATTACATCACTGGTGGTATTAACGGAAAACTTAGAAATACCTCTGAGCAACATTGCCAATGGATGAGGCAAGCTACTAAACCCGGGTGACATAGTAGGTAAAGGTTTCAATGGCAAAGAAGTTAATTCAGAACGGATATTACTCAGCGATGCACGGCGTTCAGACTCGTTGTCCAATGGGGCAGAGATAGTTTGAGCAGCGATGGTTTTCCTATTTACTTCTCCCTTAGCAGGTTCTTCCTCGCTACCTACATTCACTATGGTGGGCTGATCAGATTTGGGAGGAAGTTCCCCAGTTAACAATTGAGTGACCTTACTAGATAATTCGGAAATATTTTCCAGGAGCTTACTAGCTTCCTTCCTCTGAACGTCATTCAGTTTTAGAGACAACAGATCGTTAACCCTATTCGAAAAATGATATAGCCTACCTTGCACACGCTTAATTTGATTCGGAGACGGATCATTTTCATCAAAAAAACTAACTACAGAAGCTAGCCCAGTAACATTCTCCGTGATCGTGGAAAGAGAATCGGCAATTTCTTTCTCTCCCAAATTGGGGATGGAAATGGGCAAATCCAGGGACTCTCTAAGCTTGTTAGTGTCTATTGCAACCGTGCCTCCAGATTGCACATTTCTGATAGTTAATTCATAGATCAACTCCTCCTTGCGCAAATAGTTAAGAAGGAGAACATCGCGAGGGCCGGGCATGATGACAGACCAATTTTGAAAAGGTCAAAAAATTCCAGCAACTGAGAAAATGGTTAGAGTTCGGAACAAACAATATTTAGCCGTCAAAAGGGGCTAAATTGAGACCCATTCAACCACGCTCTGCTACCACTTGTTACCGTGTTTTGGTGGTAGTTATGCATGAAAGAAGGTGCTGGGTGGTGAATGGGTCTCAAGCTACTAAAGTGAAATTAATTTTAAAATTTAACAAGGTTATATTTTCTTTTCAAAATTAGGTAACAACAAATAGAACAGGTACTTAGTAGCCGAAACACGATTGACAAATACATTTACATAGGTACCCCATTTGGGGCTTCAAAAGTCAGAAACATAATTCTTGAGCAATGAGCCCAACCTTACAATGAACACCATACAACAAAGGGGCCGAAAACCCCCAAACATGCCAGAAACATCTGCTTCCAATTACATCCAAAAGCCTCCTTGAGGCAGAAACACAATTTTCAAAAAAAGGGCAACTTCCCCCTAAAATACAAGCCTATCATAGGCCACTCCGAACTCCACCTTCAAGTTGTCCTCAACGGACATAAACACAGGGGTAAAATACCCAATCTACTGAGGTCTGTTAAATAACAAGAAGATTAATACATGATCTCTAAAATACAATTTGAGAGGAGGCGAACTTGCACTCCTAATACACTTTGCTTAAGACCTACTTGGCACTAGGCCGTTAATACAAGGGCTAATCCCATACTACAGAGGTGACTTAATAGCAATTTACATTACATTACGGAAGAATTGGTTGAGAAAAATAAGTTCACCTCAGGACGATGTGAGTGGGAGCTTGAGAGGGTTAAGCACTCTCTATCCCGATATGTCGTTTTAAAAGAGAAGATATGAAAAGAGTAGTTACATTTTAGGAAAAGGTTACATGGTTGAACGCTTAGAACCCGCCCCGAAAGTTAAACTGCTGAGCTAGCAAAGAAAGAAGTTATAAATCGGCCATTACCTTGTTGTTGACCGCTGCCGAAGAAAGAGGCGCTTCCCGCCCCCTGCTATGTACTTTACACACAGAAAGATGGATCAGAAGTGGCCCGGAGACCCGAAAATCAGCAGTTTATATCCTCTCGCGGAAGGTTCTAGGCGTTAGGGGAAAGAAAACACCCTCCCACAAACTCTTTATTGGGTAGGACCCCGCAACAGATTCAAGTTGGGGGAAGATACACCAGATTGGTCAGAAATTAATAGAAGAAATTCGGGATTGGATACATTCACAACAAGGGGAAGAAAGGGGTAAATATTGCCAACTTAAACAATGACAGAAAGAAATTTAACAAAGAACAAACTCTTGAAATTAAATTTTCTCCAAAAAAAAAAGTTCTTTGACTCCGCACTAGGTTGCACTATTGTAGATCTTCAGTAGTGTCCTCTAGAAGAGAAAGTTCACACTTCTTACTTCAAGCGAAACAAAAACACATCAAAAGTGACACAGTTCTAAAACTCCAAAATTTACAGGTAGTGACATCTTCTGAGAAGGTAGAAAATTAATAACGTCAATAAAGTTCAGACTTCCTCCAGCAGAGGAGTTTTAACTGGCGCGCATTTAAATTAGCGGCGTGGAGGTGTACCACCCGGTACAATAATAATAATAATAATAATAATAATAATAATAATAATAATAATAATAATAATAATAATAATAATAATAATAATAATAATAATAGTAATAATAATAATAATAATAATAATATTGTTTTTACGTCTCACTAAATAATTTTGACGATTTTCGGAGACGCCGAGGTGCCGGAATTTTGCCTCGCAGGAGTTCTTTTACGTGCCAGTAAATCTACCGACACGCGGCTGACGTATTTGAGCGCTTTCAAATACACTGGTTGAGCCAGGATCGAACCTGCCACGTTGGAGTCATGACCACCGGGAGGGCTAAGATTCCTGCAACTCGTACACCAAATATGCAATACTATCCTCCACCATAACAACAAGACAGACCTTGTCGCTTCTGTTGAATAACACCAAACCGTCTGCTCAAGGCTTAAAGTTTCTTCCGACGGACGAATCACTATCAGCGTCATAGGCCTTTACGCCATCTGAACACTGCGGAGAGACTTTTGGCAAACTATCTACCTAGGTTAGGAATTACTACATGAAAAAAAAAAAACCCTGTGGAGGTTGCATGAGAACAAGAGTACCGAGTGAGTTGGCCGTGCGGTTGCTTGCATTCGGGAGATAGTGGGTCCGAACCCCACTGTCGGCCCTGAAGATGGTTTTCCGTGGTTTCCCATTTTCACACCACGCAAATGCTAGGGCTGTAGGCCCTACCTTAATTAAAGCCACGGCTGCTTCCTTCCAACTCCTAGTCCTTTCCTATCTCATCCTCGCCATAAGACCTGTATGTGTCGGGGCGACGTAAAGTCAATTGTAAAAAAATGAGAATGAGAGTTGATCAAGGGAGGTCAATAATGAAACTTGAATGTGAGGTACCTGATAAATGAAAGTGGGAAAAATAAAAATACCATGCTCAGCTAGATGACCTTTGGTCGCCAACCCATTATTCCAAGGTATAAACCAGTTTAGTGGCCTCTTATGACACGCAGGAGATGCCGTACAGGCCTATGCATTCCTCCGCTCCCACCCATAGAGGATACCGTGTAACCAACTCGCTTATTACACAACCAGACAAAATTAACTTTATTTTACTGACTGCGTTCAGGCTTCGTAGGCGTTGAATACTGAAATATAAGAGTGGTGATGTGTATTGTTTTAAGAGGAAGTAGGCCTACAACTGGGCAACCCAAACCTCTGCTAACGCCAATCAGAGGGAAACAAATTGAAGGTGCTCTAATACCGTTGTGTCGGAAAAGAACAAGAGTCGACCAAGGGAGGTCGGATAGGAGCGATGAATGTGAGGAGCCTGAAACAAGTAAGGGGAAGCAATGTCAGGACTCAGCTAAGGGCTTCGTGGTCGCCAAAGCACGCTCCGAAGATACGAACCCCTGGGGCCCCTTTTAGTCAACTCTTACGACACGCAGAGAATACCGTGGGTATTATTCTACCACCCCCACCAACAGGGGGATCAGAATCTAGACTGTCAACTGATAGTTCGGTTTGATTTTTCTGATATTTTGGTTGAACAAGTGCTTTGATTCCTTATCTCTGACCTATCAATGGTCCCCGCCTAATTTAGATCCCAAATTCTGCTGGAATGTCTTGTGGCTTGACGAATCCTCCTGGCCATATTCACCGCAAAGCACGCCCCTCCGTACCACCACTCCTATACTCCGCTCGGCTCTACTTCCAAATTGACGTTTTAGCAGATTTTGGCTCTGTCTGGTGGTTATGTGCTGAAGCATAGACATCCAACCAATCCCAATCTGCCATTCATATAGATTTATATCGGCAGAGCACGATCTCGAAACCCAGTTGCCAACTCTAATATTTATATTCGCCAAGTGGTTAACCTATCTCGTTCAGCGGGTATGGTATTCGGCACTCTTCGCAATCTTATGCATTTTCCTTCAGTAATTAATGTGTTGTTTTTCATATTGTTGGAGGGTTCTAGTGACTCTGAGATCAGCGGAGTGTTCCCTTTGTAGACCATAACCTCCTTCCTGTGTTAGCCATTAGCGGTGAATGATGTTTTATTTCTTCATTCTCTTTTATTCTTAATAATATATTCTCTTATTAGTGTCAGGTGTTGTTAGTAAGTGTAGTTTTTGTGTATTTGTTTTCAATCCATATTCATTCGTTTTTCTGAGTACGGTATTACATTTTACAAGGGCTGTTTACCGCGGTCGTATTGCATCAGCTGTTCTTGCAGGCGTAGCGCGCTGGCAACAGAGGAAAGGCGATGCTCATTTGTTTTGCGAAACTTCAATTTAGAAGTAAGGCCGTGCGGACTATAGTAGAACTGCACACAGTCGTAAAATCTATTGTGTAATACCACACACTAATCTACACTTCAATCCGCACTTACAGCGGCGTTAACATTTCGTAAAGCGCTTGTGAATTTGCTATCACCATGTCATGTTAACAAGAGATTTTCTGTGTTGGCAACAAGAAATCTGTGGTGATCAAAGAATGTTAGCAACATCTGTTCCCAACACATGTTGGCAACATTTTCCTCCGCTCCCCACTCGTGCCCAGAGCCGCCATCACTTGATCGCGTGATCCTCCGCCCCGTTAAGCGACAACCAACCAGCCAGCCGGCCAGTGCGAGAGCATCACTTTTCGTGTGAGGTGTGTTTTGTTCCGTATAACGGAATTCTTTTCAGTAAGATGGAGTGGTCAAAGGATCAAGTGCTGAACCTGATTGTATTGTTTCGCGAGAAGCCCGTTCTTTGGGACCAAACTTATCCAGAATTTAAAAGCAGAATCGAAAAGAACTATGCCTGGGCTAAAATTGCAAGAGAACTGAAGCTCAGCAAGGCAGAAGTGCAGAGCAAGATGAAAAAGTTAATTGGTCAATATCAAAGAGAGACGAAGAAGGTAAAATATGGCTCGGGAATTGAAACGGTGAAAAGCAAATGGTATGCTTTTGATTCTCTCCAGTTCTTGAGCCATAAAACAATTCCATGGGGCACTCGAGAAACTGGGGTGTCAGAAAATACACCTGAGGTAAGAGAAAAACCCATATAAAATTCTGTAAAATTTGGTTAGATTAAAAAAGGGACTACCGGGCGAGTTGGCCGTGCGCGTAGAGGCGCGTGGCTGTGAGCTTGCATCCGGGAGATAGTAGGTTCGAATCCCACTATCGGCAGCCCTGAAGATGGTTTTCCGTGGTGTCCCATTTTCACACCAGGCAAATGCTGGGGCTGTACCTTAATTAAGGCCACGGCCGCTTCCTTCCAACTCCTAGGCTTTTCCTATCCCATCGTCGCCATAAGACCTATCTGTGTCGGTACGACGTAAAGCCCCTAGCAAAGAAAAAAAGGGACTTAATGTAACTAAAAAGTGTATTATTTCTTTTTTTACTTAGTTGAATATTTTGCAGTGTACAACTGTAAAAGAAAGTGATTATTACTGTAGCGTGTGTCCGCCTCCATGACTAAATGGTTAGCGAGCTGACATTTGGTCATAGGTGTCCCGGGTTCGATTCCCGACAGGGTCGGGAATTTTAACCATCATTGGTTAATTCCGCTGGCACAGGGACTGGGTATATATGTCGTCTTCATCATCATATCACCCTCATCACGACACTCAGGTTGCCTACGGGCGTAAGATCAAAAGACCTGCACCAGGCGAGCCGAACATGTCCTCGGACACTACCGAAACTAAAAGCCATACACCATTTCATTTTTACTGTAGCCTATTATTATTTTATTGTTATTAAAGATAACACTAATAATGCTATGTACACACTGTTAATGCAATAATAATAACTAACTTTCTTTTACAATTGTACACATCAACATGTCCGACTACGGTAAGTAAACAAAAACAAATGTAGAGATAATTTAGTAAGAAATGTGCCCATTTTTCATTTTATCATTTTTAATCTAACACACAGCCGACTACAGTTACAAGCCGGAGTCATGTAAGTTTGGCAACGTCCAGTGGAGGCCAGGGTGAAAGCGCGAGATCTATTCGTGCATGTTGATGTCTAGTGAACTTCGTCTCGTGTTTCGTTTAATTTTTGACGGATAGGTTTGAGTATATATAACAAGATAAGTGATAGAATAAGCATGCGTAGAGCCTATTATCTAAATAATGTGAAGGCTAAGCAGGGCTGAGTAGCTTGGGCTGTAGAGCTGGCTTTCTAAGCCCTGCTCAGGCCTGTGGTATTTGAAGGTGCGCAAATACATTAGCCTTGTGTCGGTAGATTTACTGGCACGTTAAAGAACTCCTCCGGGACAAAATTCCGGCATCTCGGCGTCTCCCCAAAACCGTAAAAGTAGTTAGTGGGTCGTTAAATCAATAACGTTATTATTTGTGAAGGTGCGGACTGAATTTGGCTTATTAATAAAATGTTTCGTGTATTTGCAGATGCCCAGAAAATATTGTGTTCCTATGTATCGTAACAATTACAGCATTAAAACAGGTTTTGTTACTTCGTTTATTTTTCCTTCAGACGAGAAATTAAAACAAAAATGGATTTGTCATTTTAAACGGGATAATTGGGAACCCGGGAAGGATTCGGTCGTATGCATAAAACATGTCACACGCGAAAGTTTTTCAACTGGGAATAAAATTTGTGATAGCAAAGTCAACGTAACTATACTACCACCTAAACCTAATGAGCTTCCCTGATGCATGTCCAATTTTCCCAAATTTGCCAAAATATTTGTCATCGAAAAGTGTTAAAAGAAAATATCCTGACGGTAGGAGCCTGAAAATGTAGAGTAGGGTAAACTAGAAGATGGATGATACGCCAAATGCAACCCATTTACTCAAAATTCACCAAGATATGAATGTCGCTGTATATGTTATCAGGAGTTGGTAAAAGAAATGATATGTTTAACAGATGGTAAAATATCACAGGTCTCAACTAAATGCATATTTATTAAATTATAGGCCCACTTATAAGGATCCACCTCTTGCAGTGTTAGTGTTAAATGTGTACAAATAAATCTATTAAAATGCTTCACAATCTCATAGAGTTTCGAGAGGTAAGCAGTAAAAGCACATATTTTTAAGGGGACAGTTCGACCTTTGCTCTAAAAGAGCCGGGCTGAGTGGCTCAGACGGTTGAGGCGCTGGCCTTTTGACCCCAACTTGGCAGGTTCGATCCTGGCTCAGTCCGGTAGTATTTGAATGTGCTCAAATACGTCAGCCTCGTGTCGGTAGATTTACTGGCACGTCAAAGAACTCCTGTGAGACTAAATTCCAACACCTCGGCGTCTCCAAAAACCGTAAAAGTAGTTATTGGGACCGTAAAGCAATTATTATTATTATTATTATTATTATTATTATTATTATTATTATTATTATTATTATTATTATTATTATTATTTGCACTAAAAGGAAGAAGAGTTAGGCCCTATTCAAAAAGTTTCGTTTGGAACTGTGAAAGCAAATTATTTACTGCTAAGAAAGTTTCGAAGTTATAACAGAGAAAGAAGGTTTAGTCAGCACTTACAGCATATTGGTTGTAACTACAAGGTTACTGCACTTCAAGTCCTAGAAAGTGAGATGAAAATTAGGATTAAGGGTGTTCTAGGGTTGTGGTGGTGGTGGTGATGGTATGGAAAAGTGAGGTTTGGTTGTAGCCAATTAGAAACGTCTGATTCCATCAAGACAGATGTTATTGGGCTCAATATGGAAGTAATAAACAAGTTAGACTCACTTTTATCATGTGAAATTTTTGGTGGGCATTTTGAGATGTCAGGGGTAATATGCTATACATTTCGGAGTATATTCTAAGGCAGGTCTTTCCAACTCGAGCACTTGGTGCTGGGGCGCCCCAGCGCTGCACTCAGCAGCACCGTTCCCCTCCTTCCCCACCTAGTTCACGTAGTGCATTGTTTTACATTAAGAACAATTATGTGCAAAAAACTTTCGCAAATTTAAATCTGTTATGGATACTGTGTCAAAATGTATAAATTTCTGCAGAAAGCAAGGTTTGAACCATCGGCATTTCAAATAATTTTTAAAAGATCTCGAGGCAGAATGTAGCGACATTCCCTTTTATTGTATTGTGCGCTGGTTAAGTTGCGCGAAAGTGCTAGCAAACTTCTTTGCAATAATTGCAGAAATTGCTCTGTTCATGGAGATGAAAGGTTCTCCACAACCAACTTTGCAGAATAAACAATGGGTAGCTGACCTCATTTTCTTGGCTGACATAACGTCATTTGAATGCTTTAAATATTTCATTGCAAGGGAGAAACACATTGTTTAGCATCATGTGTGATAGAATTAAGCTTTCAAAATGCTGAGTTTGTTATTAAAAAGTCAGCTTGAAGCCGGAAATTGTGACAATTTTACTTCATTAAAATCATTGCATTTGTCTACTTACGAAAATCTTGGAGACTATCAGACGACGCTACAGACTTTGCACGATGATTTCAATGCCCGATTCAAATAAATGAATGATATGGCACCTCAACTTGAAATATGTATGACCCCATTTTCAGCGACCGAGCTCGATAGCTGCAGTCGCTTAAGTGCGGCCAGTATCCAGTATTCGGGAGATTAGTAGGTTCGAACCCCACTGTCGGCAGCCTTGAAAATGGTTTTCCGTGGTTTCCCATTTTCACACCAGGCAAATGCTGGGGCTGTACCTTTATGAAGGCCACGGCCGCTTCCTTCCCACTCCTAGCCCTTTCCTGTCCCATCGTCGCCATAAGACCTATCTGTATCAGTGCGACGTAGAAAAAAAAAAAGCATTTTCAGCGCGTCCTGAAAAACCATCAAATTTCCAAACAGAGCTGATAAAACTACCCCCCCCCCTCATGGCACTACAACCCTTGAAGGGCCTTGGCCTCCCTAGCGACCGCTGCTCAGCCCGAAGGCCTGCAGATTACGAGGTGTCGTGTGGTCAACACGACGAATCCTCTCGGCCGTTATTCTTGGCTTTCGAGACCGGGGCCGCTATCTCACCGTCAGATAGCTCCTCAGTTCTAATCACGTAGGCTGAGTGGACCTCGAACAAGCCCTCAGGTCCAGGTAAAAATCCCTGACCTGGCCGGGAATCAAAGCCGGGCCCTCCGGGTAAAAGACAGGCACGTTACCCCTACACCACGAGGCCGGCTGATAAAACTACAATGCAACGCAATCCTAAACAACAGGTACTACCACTACAACGGTGATTTAATTTCCTTTTACAAAGGTGATGATGATGATGCTTGTTGTTTAAAGGGGCCTAACATCGAAGTTCATCGGCCCCTAATGAAACGAGATGGACTACATGATATGTGACAGTTAACATTTTAAAACATATCCACTGACTAGAGTTTAAAAAAAGGTGATGAAAAATGAGTATGAGATTAAAATAATCAGTGGATCTAATTCGCAATGCTTTATTTTGGAATAAAATAAGAGAAAATTAGGAGACAATGGAATAAGGCATTGCCTGGTAGTACAAATGTATATACATAATTTACGTTAGACGTTAAAATAACACATTAAAATGCGTACACAAACTAAAATCAAGTCAATAGGATAAAAGCGCAATTGACACAAATACACTAGCACAAAACACAACATTACACACGATAAAACAGACCACTATCCCTCATAAAGCGGATGACGAGGTCTGCTGACTGCTCGTCATCGCGCAGGATAAGGGAGATGGTACTCGGGAGGTTAAGACTACGGCGAAGATCGACCAGGTCCGTACACCCCGTAAGGATGTGTACCACGCTAAGATGGTCACCGCAGGTACACACCGGAGGAGGTTCTCCTTTCAAAAGATGCGAGTGAGTCACGATACCATGGCCGATCCGAAGGCGACATAATACCACGGCTTCCCTCCGCGAAGCCCGAAGGGAAGTCCTCCATACCTTCGTTGTTTCTTTTATTGCTCTCAGCTTATTGGGAAGTGGAATGGCCTGCCACTCCATCTCCCAATGAGACATAACCAGATGTCGCAGCTGAGAGCGAATATCACTTGCTGGAACCTTGAAAGGCAACGGGAGCAGTGTAACTGCCTCCTGGGCAGCTTGATCTGCTAACTTGTTTCCCTCTATGCCCATGTGGCTTGGGAGGCACAGAAACGTGATTCTGGTGCCGGCATCCGAACACCCGGCCAGCAGGTCCTGGATCCGCTGCACCAGAGGGTGCCGAGGGAAGCAGGTATCAATAGACTGAAGCGAACTCAAGGAGTCAGTAGACACAAGAAAGTGTCGGCGCTCATTGTACAGTGCGTACCGCAGGGCTGCAGAAATAGCATAGAGCTTTGCTGAATACACACTACAGGTTTCCGAGAGAGCAAAAAGAAACCTATCCTTGTCGACAACGAACGCACAGTCCACCTTCGTATCTGTCCTTGAACCATCCGTGTAGACGACGACTGAACCTGGATAGCGGCCAACAACGGACAGGAAGAGCCTCCGATAAATCGAAGGGTCCGTATTTTCCTTCGGGCCAGTGTGTAGGTCCAGGATTATTTCAGGTCGCCGTAGTACCCACGGAGGTAGCCCACTTGGTTGTCTGACAAGGCAAGAAACCGAAGTTACGTTAAACAACCTGTAACTGCTCTCCAAGCGTATTCCAACCGGCCGCGTTGCTCAAGGACAAGCAGCGTACAGAAAACGGTTGCCATTGTTGAATACGCAAGGATAGCTGGGATGAAGTGGCATCTGTCGCAAATTAGCAGCATACGAAAGAAGCATTTGCTGGCGCCTCAGGCTAGCTATGGGGCTTGTACGAAAAGCTCCCGTCGCCAACCTAACCCCGCTGTGGTGGATGCTGTTTAGCTTCGCAAGAACGCTTGGTCTTGCTGAGCCATATGCTGCACTGCCGTAGTCTAGTCGAGATAAAATATGTTCCCTATAGAATCGTAGGAGCACCGTGCGGTCAGCCCCCCAAGAAGTGCTGCTAAGAAACTTCAGGATATTAAGCTTCTTAGTGCATTGAACTTTTAACTGCCACACGTGTGGCTCCCACGATAATTTACTGTAAAAAGGAGCCCAAGAAATCGGTAAGTGTCAACAATTGGAAGAACGGCATTGCCCAAATAAAGCTCAGGAGGGGGATGAAGAGTACGTTGACGATAAAAGTGCACAACAGAGGTCTTTGCGGCAGAAAACCGAAAGCCATGTTCTAAGGTCCACTGCTCCATCCTCCAAATAGCTTGCTGTAACTGTCGCTCTGCGACTGCCATACTGCACGCGCTATAGTGCAGAGCAAAATCGTCCACATATAGGGACATTATTACTGCTGGGCCAGCAGCAGTGACAATACCGTTTATGGCAATCGCGAACAGAGTGACACTAAGGACCGATCCCTGTGGGACTCCATTTTCTTGAACGTGGTATTGCGAATAGGTCCTCCCTACTCGGACACGGAATAGACGGAGGGACAAGAAATTCGCAATAAATGCCGGCAAGTTACCTCGGAATCTCCATTGATGCAGGACTGAAAGGATGTCATATCGCCATGTGGTGTCGTAGGCCTTCTCCAAGTCAAAGAAAACAGCTACCAAGTGTTGTTTGCGGAGAAACGCATTCTGGATAGAACTCTCCAGGCGTACCAAGTGGTCAGTAGTCGAGCGAGCGGCTCGAAAACCACAATGGTAGTCGGACAAGAGCCCTTGTTTCTCCAGACACCACACGAGTCGGCGATTTACAATCCTGTCAAGTAGCTTACACAGGCAGTTTGTAAGACAAATAGGTCTGTAACTTCCTGCATACTTAGGATCTTTGTCAGGCTTGAGGACAGGAATGATTATGCCCTCTCGCCACTGGGACGGAAAATCACCCTCTGTCCTGATTCGGTTGAACACACGAAGGAGATATAGTAAACTATCATCACTAAGGTGTTTTAACATCTGGTTGTGGATGTTGTCCGGTCCAGGAGATGTGTCCTTGCAAAGCGCTAAGACGCTGCGGAGTTCCCACTCCGTAAAGGGCACGTTGTAGTCCTCTGAAGCTTGGGTGGAAAAACTAAGGTGATGACGTTCTGCCTCCCGCTTCAGAGGAGAAAATCAGGATGGTAATTCCCAGAGCCAGAGACATCCGCGAAATGACCAGCGAGATGGTTAGCAATCGCGAGAGGGTCAGTGGCGACACTGCCTGCAATGGAAATTCCAGGTACAGCAGATGATCCTTGAAGACCCGAAATTTAGAAAGGTGTTCATCCACAAGAATTTCTCAGATTTCATGCACTTGCCTTAAAATTTACGTCGATGTTCGGTACAACTTATGCATGCGAACAGATTTCATGCACTTGCCTTAAAATTTACGTTAATGTTCGGTACAACTTATGCATGCGAGCAGATGTTTTCAATTCTGAATTTAAATAAATGTAGAACTAGGAATTCTCTGTCTGATGTTGTCTTAGAGGCTGTACTTACAATTTCTACTGCCAAATCGATTGTACCCAATATTGGTAAATTAGTTGCCGCAAAACGATGTCAGCAATCAAGTTAAACGCTAAATGTACATTAAGGCAAACGCAATGTATGTACTGAACATATCGTTTGTGTATGTGTTCACATAATTGTCATAAATAATATTGTTTTCGTAAGCTGCGCGCTGACTTGACGATCTGTGGTTCTGCCTCTGCCACTTCCCCTCCCTCTCCCACCACTTCGCTGGTGCTACAGCACAGCACCGGGGCTGCTGCCGGGGCCAACCGGGGCCGTGGGAGCACCTCAGTTGGAATCGTTTGCTCTAAGGACAATATCCAGAAGGATAAGCTGTGCCATTTGTTTAGGTCTCCTGCAGAGTAATGAAACAGGTGATCTCTATTTTGAAGAACTTCAGAGAGGTGGGTTAGTGGTGCCGTCACACTGTGTTGTGTGTGTGTTTGCAGAACAGTGGTATATGAAGACTACGTGGATTGTGAAAATTATAAAGAATTTCTGTTCTCTCTATCCTGAGCTGCTTTAGGAAGAGATGACAATCAACCGTTCTGGTTTGAACGCTGTCATTGTGGGCGTGACAATAATGCTGCGATAGATTGTTTATTGTCTACATTTTCCACTGTCGTATGTGTTTGTTCCTTAGTACCATTTTACGAAGGGTGTGCATTTATGATAATCATCGTGTTGGTCTAAATGTAATGGGTGAAGAGGTGTCCGGACATTTCGTACCACGGACATTCCGTATCACATGATTTTTGAAGACATTTCGTACCACCTAGGTCATTATCTACGTGCGAACGGTTTTCCGGTAATCCCCAGATATTTACGCCAGGACAATCCGTACCACTTGATGTCAAATTGGAATTCCGTGTCCACGCCAGCGGGCGTAATGAGCCTGACAGGCATACTTTAGAAATCAGAAACAAAAAATTTACAAAATTTGCTGAAGAAAACTTTTATATTATTTTAATAATTACCCTTTAAACTATACTTATCACTTATGTTTACGTAGATATCATAAGAAAGTCGATATTTTTGAAGTATAAAGCCTGAAACAAAACAATACAATACAACAGAATATACATCGTGTTCGGGCGCAACGTGCCTGGCGGGCACTACTATTGTGAATATTCATAAACTCCTGTATTATTTCATTATCAAGTAAGTAAAATAAAAGATTCTGATGAACTGGCCGATATGGGCTTGAACGTCACGCGGAAACACGGAACTACTGAAAGGTGGAAGTATCTAGGTCCCTGCGAATGGCGAATACGAGATAAAAATTAACACGTGCACCAATCAAATCAGTTGCGTCCGTCGGAAGGTTAACATCAGCAGTGGTCACACCGTGCGGATGCTTCTGCGCCAGTAGTGGACAATGGGTATGCAAATGAATACATTCATTAGGAAATCGTTTTTACTTCGCCATACTTCATTCTCTTTCAAGTGGTACGGAATGTCCTCTCCTGAATATTTAACTGACACTTCGCAGGTAATTATCCGGTCAAGTGGTATGAAATGTCCGGTGGTACGAAATGTCCGTGGTACGAAATGTCCTAGAACCGGGTGAATACATTCAAAATCGGACACGCCCCCTTTTCTCTCTCGGCCTCCGCTTGACAGATAGATACAGCGTTGCCAAGCGTACCTTCCGGCTTTAACTGTAGATGGCTCTGATCTAACATGTTATTCTGGAAGGAAACTGATAAGTAATTAACGAAAGGTTCTAACCTTTTATTTACCTACTAGCTGCTACCCGCGGCTTCGCTCGCGAGGATTTCATAATTTGATAAAAGTAAACGTTCCTTGGTACTGCACGAAGACATTTCCTGAAAATCCCTAAAATATAAAAACTCACCGAAAAACTGAATTTCATTTATCCCACAACCTCTTTATAAAACGCGTGTGTGGTATTGCGTTTGGCTAAGTTCACTAGGCTACTGGCAGACCAAACTCTACAACATGGAACATGGAACTTTTCACGTGAGAAACAGTCCTCTCTCAAGTCGTAAAAAACAAAAAGAAAATACGTGTTTTTAATTTTTAAAGGAGGTTCCAAATACCTATTTCCTCACGAATGCAACATCTTCAGTTCTTGAGATATAAGTATCCTCATAAAAAGGATTCAACTCCTTCACTTATTTTCACTATCATTAAGTGGCTTTTCCGAAGACAAAATATATGTTCCTTTATTTTTTTAAGGAGATTCCAAAAAACCAATTTTCACGTCTGTAACACCTTCTGTTTTGAGATATAAGTATCCTCATAAAAATAATGCAACTACTTCTTCTCTTATTTTCACCCCCGCTCCCCATCTTAAGTCTACTTTCCGAAAAAAAACCCCCACGTGTTTATTTTTAAAGGAGATTTCAAATACCAGTCTTCACGACTGTACCACGTTAAGTTTATGAGTTAAACATTTTAAAAATTCATCCCTATTTTATTTCTCTTCGCCCTCTTAAGTGGATTTTTCGAAAACAAAAAGTACTTACGTGTTAATTTTTAAATGAGATCCCAAGTACCAATTTTCACGTCTGTAACATTTTCGGTGTTTGAGATATATTATCCTCATAAAAAGAACAGTTACGTATTTATTTTTATCCCAAGTACCAGTTTTCACGTCTGTAACATTTTCGGTGTTTGAGATATATTATCCTCATAAAAAGAATGCAACTCCTTCACTTCTTTTCACCCCCTGCCCCATTACGTAGACTTTTCGAAAACAAAAAATATGTGTTTCTTATTTTTAAAGAAAATTCCAGATACCAATCTTCACGTCTGTAACATCTTAAGTTTTTGAGATATAAGTATCCTCACAGAAATAATTCAACTCCTTCCTCATTTCTTCTCACCCCCTCCACCCCAGCCAAGTGGATTTTCTGAAAACAAAAATATGTTTATCTTTAAAGGAGATTCCAAATAGCAATTTTCACGTCTGTAACATCTTCAGTTTTTGAGATGTACGTATCCTCATAAAAATAAATAAACACATTTTTCGGATTTTTCACCCCCTTAAATGGATTTTCCGTAAAAAAAGAATACATTTTTATTTCATTTTAAAGGAGGTTCCAAATACCAATTTTCACTTCTGTAACATAATCCGTTTTTGATTTACAAGTATCCCAATTAATTAAAGGATTCTTCACCATTTTCCGTCCTTTTCATCCTCCCTTAAGTGAATTTTCCGGAAACAAAAAATACGTGTTTCTTTATTTGTAAAGGAGATTCCAAGTACCAATTTTTACTTCTGTAACATGTTTAGTTTTTGAGATATACCTGTTTTAAAAATTCACCCCCCTTTCACTTCCTCTCCTCCCACTCCAAATCGATTTTTCGAAAATAAAAAAATAAGTATCCCAATTTATAAGTATCCCAATTAAAGGATTCATCACCATTTTCAGTTCCTTTCATTTCCTTAAGTAAATTTTCCGGAAAAAAAAATGTTTCTTTATTTTTAAAGGAGATTCCATGTACCAATTTTTACGTCTGTGACATCTTCAGCTTTTGAGATATAATTATCCTCATAAAATGTAATCAACCCACTTTTCTCTTATTTTTACCTCCCCCCCCCCCGCCTTAAGTGGATTTTTCTAAAGCAAATAATACGCGTTTCTTTACTTTTAAAGAAGATTCCAAATATCAGTTTTCACATCTTTGAACTGTTCAGTTTTGAGATATGGATGTACTCATTTTAAAAAAATTCACCACCGAGCTCGATAGCTGCAGTCGCTTAAGTGCGGCCAGTGTCCAGTACTCGGGATATAGTGGGTTCGAACCCCACTATCGGCAGCCCTGGAGATGGTTTTCCGTAGTTTCCCATTCTCACAGCAAACAAATGCTGGGGCTGTACCTTAATTAAGGCCACGGCCGCTTCCTTCCCAGTCCTAGTCCTTTCCTGTCACATCGTCGCCGTAACCCTTTCACGCGATCCACTGCTTTCCACGCCACTCCACTTCACTCCACTCCATTCCACTCCACTCCACTCCACCAGAGGTGTAGAGAAAGGCCGGTAGCGTTCACACCAGACACTTCGTGTGGCGCAACCTCCGTCCACTCTCGTCAACAGCAGGCTGCTGTCAACCGGCCTGAAGTGTCTTCCACTCTGGGTCTGGGCAACCGGAAGCTCACTGAATCAGATTAGCTCGTTCAGACGGTCAACATATGAGCTACAAGTTTGAAGATTTCGTTTCAAAATGTCGGTTCCATTCATAGATACTGAAAAGTTAATAATAGAAATACAAAATCGCCTTGTCAGTGGGATTAACGAACGACAGACTATTCAAATAAAATAAAAGGCTTCACATGTGGAATGAAGTTTCCCATGAAGTGATTCCACTTTTTGCCGAACTGGACAACTCCAAAGAGAGAGAAGTTGATAACTACAGTAATAGGATATATGTGTTATATGTTAACTATTTATTCGATATTACAATAACATGGGTCATTGAAAAATAATTAATCAAGGTTTTTTTTTAGCAGTCTTCATTTCAAAAGAACTGCTTCCAATTAAATTACATAACATTTTCTTATTCGGACCGAACACGATAGCTGCAGTCGCTTATGTGCGGCCAGTATTCGGGAGATATTGGGTTCGAACCCAACTGTCGGCAGCCCTGAAGACAGTTTTCCCGTGATTTCCCATTTTTACACCAGGCAAATGCTGGGGCTGTACCTTAATTAAGGCCACGGCCGCTTCCTTCCCACTCCTAGTCCTTTCCTGTCCCATCGTCGCCATAAGACCTATCTGTGTCGGTGCGATGAACAGCAACTTGTAAAAAAAAAATTTAAAAAAATATTATTCGTGAGAACTACCAGTGTTTTATTTACAGAAGGTAGGTGTAGGTAGCAAGGCCATACTGGTAGCTCACTAAATCTGTCGTTCAAACGGCCAACATTGTGTGCGTCACAAGTTTGAAGTTTTTGTTTCAAAATATCGGCGGAATACATTTTCTTATGTTGGTGTCCTGACGCTGTAAACTTGCTTCAAGGATTGACAATAATTCAAACAAATTCCCACTCATACGAAAGTAATTAAGGAACATTTTTAGATCACTGGTACGTTCATCTAGAAGAACGATAAGCTCCTCGTTCTAGGTGATATGAATTCAATGGATGGACCCAATGAACCTTAGTACTGTTCTTTCATCTCAACCTTCTTTTCGTAATAATAAAAATCCCAAGGATAATGTGCGCGTCCATGGACCAGATTCAAACCGAGACGCAAATATGTGGTGGGGACGAGAAGTTGCCGGCAAGTTGACGGAAGTGGACAGCAAGTGTCTGAGAAGTGGAGTGGAGTGGCGTGGCGTGGCGTGGAAAGCAGGTGGACCGTGTGAAAGGGCTCTAGGACCTATCTGTGTCGGCGTGACGTAAAGCTACTTGTGTTGTGTTTGGGAGCTGACTTCTTTCTTACAAAATGCTGTTGATCACAACTGCGAACTCACTTGCATTAGCTTTTCTGCACCCTGATTCAATCTCATTCACATACTATACTATGCCAAATTAACTTTTATGAAAAAATAGTAAAATCCGACAAAGCGGGACATTCTCGCGTCGGGAACAGCGGGACGTAACAGATAACGGAACGTATGGTCACTAATCTGAACTGTTCAAGCTACTTTCAGATGACGCAACTCTGCCGCTTCCTCTTATGAAATTGAGCCAAGTTGCGCTAGATTCGGGTGACATGTGTAATTTTCCAAATTGCACGATTCTTTACATTGAGAAACTCTGCTTCTGTCAGCACTAAAAGTAATATGCTTAAGTAGATAAATAACTTGACAACTCTCAGGAATAGGTCCTGCTTTCTTGTCTGAAATACTGGTTACCGTACTTTTATAGAACATTTTGATGCAAAACTTGGTCTCCCACGTAGAGTAACCCGAAACTGCGAGCTATTTAAGTAGTATCTTGGACGAGTACGTTATATAGAATGATAGCAGTGTAGAGAAGAGATTGAAGATGACTGTGTTCAGTTTTATTCCAGCAAATCCTGAGGCTGTACCTTATTTTAGGCCACGGCCGCTTCCTTCCCACTTCTAGGCCTTTCACCCCCTTAGCGAAGATATTTCAAAAAATCCTTCCATAGTGAGCACCTTCACTGTAATATAAACGTATTCCCAAAATTTTATTTCTTTATGTCCAGTAGTTTTGGCTCGGCGATGATGAGTTAGTCAGTCAGTCAAGATATGTTATTTTATATATATAGACTAGCAGTTACCCGCGTCTTCGCTCGCGTAGATTTCGTAATTTGATAAAAGTAATCGTTCCTCGGTACTGTACTAAGACATTATCTGAAAATCCATAAAGTATAAAAACTCACCGAAAAATTGGGTTTCATTTACCCCAGAAACTCTTTGTAAATGACGTTTATGGTATTGTCTTTTTGGGCTAAGATGATCATGCGACATAGAACTGTACAGTACATATGAGAAACAGTCTTAGCTCAAGTTGAAAAAAAAAATTATGTTTAAAGGAGATTCCGAATACCTATTTCCACGACTGTAACATCTTTAGTTTTGGAAATTTAAGTATATCCATAAAAATAATTCAACCCCTTTGTTACTGGGCGAGTTGGTCGTGCGGTTAGGGGCGTGCAGCTGTGAGCTTGCATGCGGCAGATAGTGGGTTCGAATCCCACTGTCGGCAGCCCTGAAAATGGTTTTCCGTGGTTTCCTATTCTCACACCAAACAAATGCGGGGGCTGTATCTTTCTTATTCCATCGTCGCCATGAGACCTATCTGTGTCGGTGCGACGTAAAGCCACTAGCAAAAAAGTAGCAACCTCTTTATCAGTCCTTCCCAACCCCCACACCCACCTAAGTGGATTTCCCGAAATCATAAAAATACATGGCAAACAAATATTCAACAATTTTTAAAGTTCTTTTCACCCCCGTTAAGGGCCTTTTCCCAAAACAAAAAAGTGTTCCTGTATTTTTAAAGGACTTTCCACGTACCAAGTTTCATGTCTGCAACGTGTTATGTTTTTGACATATACTGTGTATATCTTCTTCTTCTTCTTCTTCTTCTTCTTCTTCTTCTTCGTTTCGCCTCATGACTGAGGCGTCGGACTATCATAATATTCAGCCCTTTAGCCGATGAACCATACTCCGACATTCTTCCCTATCTAAAGCTTTCAATGTGGTTGCTTTGAGAGAACTCTGTAGAGGGCCGTTCACCATGTCAATCCATCCCGTTGGTACTCGTCCTCGTTGTCTGGTTCCCTGAACTTTGCCCTCAACAATCAGCTTTTGAAGACTACCATCTCGGCGCATTATATGTCCAAAGTAGCGTACAATCCGCTGAGAGACCTTACACGAAAGACGAACTTTTATCTGAAGTTGGTTCAGGATTGATGTATTCGTGCGATGAGCTGTCCAAGGAATTCTTAACATTTTTCTCCAGCACCACATTTCAAAGCTTTCTATCCGTTCACGATCACGTTTGAGGATTGTCCACGTCTCTGCGCCATACAAGAAGACTGAGAAGACTAGAGATTCAACGAGCTTCTTTTTTCGTATTGATGGTGATGTTATTATCTTTCCAGATCTTCCGCAGACGGATCATTGCTACCTTTGCTATTTCAATTCTTCGCTTTATTTCATCTTTGGAACCACCCGAATTGGATAGTAAGAAGCCTAGATATACATACTGATGTACAACTTCACACCCTCCAATCTGTTTGATACGTGAACTGTTGTTCTTACGATCAACAATCATGACTTTGGTTTTCTGTCGATTTAGGCGTAATCCAATTTCTAGGCTTGCTTCCTCTACTCTCTGGATCAGCTCTGTCAACTCCTCTTCAGATGATGCTATCAAGGTGGTGTCATCAGCAAATCTCAAGTTGTTGATCTTGCATCCCCCAATGGAAAACCCTTTGTCCCAGCCATCTAATGCAGTTCTCATTGCATATTCACCATAGAGATTGAAAAGTAACGATGACAGGATACATCCCTGGCGAACTCCAGCCCTTGTACGAAACTGTTGAGACTGTTTGTTTTGAATCTTCACAGTGGCTGTATTTTCCTTATACAAGGACTTGAGGAGATCAATCAAATGGAGTGGCAAACCCATGTCATCCAAAATTTTCCAAAGATGGTTCCATTTGACAGTATCGAAGGCCTTTTGGTAGTCAATAAAGCACAGGTATACCGGAACATTGAATTCTCTAGACTTTTCTATGATTTGTATGATTTGTATATAGCGGTACTCATTTAAAAATTCACTCGCTTTTTCAATACTTTTCAGTCCCTTAGGTGGATTTCCAAAAAAGAAATAGGTGTTTCATTATTTTTAAAGGAGACTCAAAATACCAATTTTCACGTCTGTAACATCTTCAGGTTTTGAGATAATAGTGTCCTCAAAAATATTTAACTTTTTCACTTCTTTCCACACCCTCCCCCACTAAGTCTATTTTCCGAAAACAAAAAAACACATGTTTCTTTATTTTTAAATGAGATTCCAAATACCAATTTTCACGTCTGTAACATATTTAGTTGTTATAGATATAAGTATCCTCATACACATAATTCAACTAATTTTTCAATTCTTTCACCCCCGTAAGTGGAATATTCGAAAACAAAAGAAGACGTGTTTATTTTTAAAGTAGATTCCAAATACCAATTTTTACGTCTTTAACATCTTTAGTTTTTGAGATATAAGTATCCTCATACAATGAATAAAACTAATTTTTCAATGCATTCAACCACTCCCTTAAGTGAATGTTTTGAAAACAAAAAATACGTGTTTCTTTATTTATAAAGGAGCTTCCAAATACCAATTTTCACGAATGTAAAATCTTCAGTTTTTGAGATATGTGTGTCCTCATAAAAGAAATTCAACTCCTTTTCATCCCCCCTCCGAAGATAATTCCCGCCCAAAAATGCGTGTTTCTTTATTATTAAAGGAGATTCCAAATACCAGTTTCACGCCTATAACATCTTTAGCTTTTATAGATATAAGTATCCTCATACAAATAATTCAACTAATTTTTCAATTCTTTCACCCTCTTAAGTGGGATTTAAGAACAAAATAAGAGGCGTTTCTTTATTTTTAAAGGAGATTCCAAATACCAATTTTCACGTCTGTAACGTCTTTAGTTTTTGAGATATCACTATCTTAAAAAGAAGTCAACCCCCTTTTCAGTCCTTTTCACCCCACCCCCCAAAGCGGTTTTGCCGAAAAAAGATACATGTTTTCTGTTTTTAAATGAGTAAAACATCCCAATTTTCACTTCTGTAACATGTTAAGTTTTTGAGATATACTGTAGATATGCTCATTTCAAAAATTCAGCCGCTTTTCTAGTTTCCCTTAAGTGGATTTTCCGAAAACAAATCATCTATGTTTTACGGGAGATTTCAAATACCAGTTTTTACGTATGTAACATGTTACGTTTCTGAGATATACTGTAGATATAGTCTTTCTAAAAATTCACCCCTTTGTCACTCCTGTTCAGTCCCCATTAATTGGACTTTCTAAAAACAAAAATTGTTTCTTTATTCTTAAGGGAGATTCCAAATATCAATTTTCATGTCTGTAACATCTTCAGTTTCTTAGATATAAGTATTTTCATGAAAGGTATTCTCATGGATCTGTGATACATGCAAATCGGAAATCTCAGAACCAAATAGGGAAAATAGCATCTTAAACCAGCTAACAAAGAAGCTTGAAGCCATAATGACATTCCTGTCCAAAGATATGACCAAAGCCATCGAAGAAACTGTAGTGAATGTTCTGGAACGTAAAACAAGGCCAACAGCTAATACCTGGGGACACAAAAAAGTAGCTCCAAATCCTCCTCCAGCTGTAACAGCACAAATGATGACAAAGACAGGCTCAATAGAATTGGAAAGTCTGCTAACACCAACATCAGAAGACCGTCAGCAAAGGAAAGGAGAACAGGAAGGGCAAGGACAATCATCAGAGGACGCTACTCGAAAGACAGTACAGAAAGTCGTAACACGGCCGTCAGGTGATGCAGCTCGTAAGACTACAGAGCCAGACACATCAAGGAAGGAAGAACCAAGAGATGTCCTTATAGAAGACTCTATTGAACAAAACGGAAACAATAGACGCAACAGGGACCCAGGGGCCATCGAGAAGAATTAGAGGAGAACAACACTTCAAACAAGCAAGAGATAAAACGAGTACCTATGAAAGACATGATATCATCGGGACAAAGCAAAAAACAGTTGAACTGCAAGCAGCAGAAAAAATGGCGTGGATGTACATAGGAAGACTAAGAGATAATGCCAGCAAGGAACTCATTAAAGGATACATTAAAACGAACGGAATACAGGGAAACATAGAGTGCGAGGAGCTTCAAACAACGGGGATAAGTAAGGCCTTCAAAGTCGGCATACCATTCAAGAATCGAGCCGATATCGAACGATCTGACTTCTGGCCTGAACGGGTTATCGTTAGACGATTTCGTTTTCGTGCTAAACACAACAGAATGTTCAGTGCTATCTAATCCAGAATCACTACAAGAATTGAATGTACTCTTATGGAATGTGGAAGGACTATCGAGCTTGGCGACAACAATCTCAGATGAAATGTTCTTGCAATACCATATTATAATTATGACAGAGATGTTTCTAAAGACAGAATACAACCTGAGAGACCGATATTCATTAAATGGTTTTTCAGAACAGGGACAATTAGGAAGGCGAAGTGGTGGCATAGCGTGCTACTTGGATAAGAGTTTAGCTCCATTTAGGACACCTCACAAAACAAGAAACTTATTACTAGTACAGACTCAAATGTGTTGGATAATCGCTATTTCCAACCTGATTACACTGCCAGGGAGATAATAGATGAACTTGGATCTGCACTCTGCAAGATCAACAAAAATAGCACCGTTATCGTGGCTGGTGATATGAACTGTCGAATAGACACACCTACCTCAAAAACTGCAAGCGTCTTGGAATATATGGAGGAAGAGGGCTTCTCTTTAATAAATCAGAAAGAAAATAAAACATACATATATCATAATGGATCAAGCACAATCGATTTAGTTTTTACAAATATGAAAAACATCAAGTCAGTGACTCAAAAGATAAGAAACACGGCGGACAGAAAGCATCTACCGGTCGAAACAAGAATCAAACTGTGCAAGGAAGCACAACAAGAAGCACCGATCACCAGGAGGTTAAGGCGAAAGCTATCAAAGGGGAAAGTGGACCCTGAGTTGAAACAACAAATAACTGAGCACATTCGGTGAGGACACCTTAACAGTGGAGCAGCTGGTATAGAGCAGGTAATAAGAAGAGCGGCATCGCCGGTCCTTCCTACAGCGAGAAAGGCAAAGCCTTGGTTCAATGAAGCATGTTATGTGGCTCGGCGTAAGGCTTTGGATGCTTTACACATAGCAAGGAGTGAACCAGCGGAGCTAAACTGCATGGAGTATGCGGAACTACGAAGAATCTATAAACGCCTAGTGAGGAAAGCAAAGAAAGAGTATCACCAAAAAGAAGAAATTGAACTGATACGTGAAGCAGAACAGAACCCATATAAACCGCTAAATGCACGGCAACCAACATTTCCTAGAAGCATTTCAACAGATGTTTGGGAAGAGCATCTACGCAAAGTAGTTCAAGATAGAGAAACACGCCCTGAGCTGGAAATGGCAAGTGATGTCACGAATTTCGAACCTTTTACGGAGGAGGAAGTAGCGGAGGTCATAACAAGTATCCGGAACAACAAATCAAGTGGACCCGACTCTATATAGGGTGAGCATATTAAAGAAATATGGCCTGAAATGAAAGATGAAATAATCAATCTTCTTAACGGGTGCCTAGAGCAAAGCAATATTCTGGACAGTTGGAGGAAATCTACGGTCAAAATGTTATACAAAGGGAAAGGAGACACTGGGGATCCTAACTCATACAGAGGAATCGCCCTGGAATGCACGATGTTCAAGTTACTGACTAAATTACTATGCAAGAGGCTTACAAACATAATAGACCTGAAATTACCTGAGGAATAGTTCGGTTTCAGGAAAAATAGAAGCACAATCCAAGCCATTACCTGCCTACTCAACGACATACAGACTACCTTTTCAAATCCAGGACAAAAACTACATGCAATATTTATAGATTACGCGAAAGCTTTCGATTCAATCAGTCGGAAATTAATAATAGAGAAACTACAGCAATTGGTTGGAAGAGAGAACTATCTATTGCGAATTATTCAAAACATACTTCACGACAACAGCATAATCATCAGTGACGGTATAAATATCTCACGACCAATTCAACAAACAAACGGGGTACTCCTAGGAGATCCACTGAGCCCTCTGCTCTTCATTGCAGCAACAGCTGACGTAGTTCAAGCAATATCATCAGAAAAGGTACGCCTATATATCTATGCAGATAATATGGTAATAACATCAACAGACCAGGTAGAATTGCAGATTGCCTTCGATCAACTGGTGCAATGGACAAAGGAAAATGAACTACAAATTAACGAAAAAAAGACTGTGTCCATGAGCTTCAGAAAAGGGGGACCACATGCCTCTTTCTTCTACCAAGAAAAGAAACTAACAACAGTGTCACACTTCAAATATCTCGGCATGACCGTACAAACACGTGGCATCATATTCAGAAAACACATAGAAGACAAAACAAACACGGCTATCAAGGCGATGAACGACATAAAACTCATCAATAGACTATCAATTGGAACAGCAATGAAATTATTCAAAATTAAAATCACTCCTATCATAACATATGGACTAGAATTAATTTGGATACACTGCACACAGAGAAATCTGGAACAGATTGAGAAAGTGAAAGCCACTTTTCTGAAAAAAAATATTATGCCTTTCCAAATTCACACCCTCTCGTCTCGCATACGAGCTCACCAGGGAGCCTTTCTTCATTGAGGAACTACGACTACAGCTACTTTTGCCAGCAACTCCTGCATATAAAGGCCTCATGGAAGTGCTTTGGAAAAAGAAAGATGAAATATGGTCAGAGTTCTACGCTACAGACGCTATGATCTACAGCGATTGGCAACAAGCGAACTATGAGCTGAGACATTTAGTGACACGCTACGCCGTTCATGGCTTTCACTTCAAGGTGTGCATGACCAGCAAATATCACGATCCAGACGTCACCTGTGTTTGTGCTTTGTGCAACAGAAGCTGTGATCGATATCATGCAATGATATGCAGTGAAAGGAAGTGCTCATTGAAAATGCTTTGCAGTGAGGGACAGTGACTATCCTAATAACTATTGTTAACTATTTGTTGTTTTTTTCCTGCACATTGTGCGCTTTTCCTCTTTATTAGTATTAAAGGTATTCAACCACTTTTTCACCCCTCTTAATGGAATTTTCCGAAAACAAAAAGGTACGCATTTCTTGTTTAAAGGAGATTCCAAATACCAATTTTTACGTCTGTAAACTGTTAAGTTTTTGAGATATAGATATACTCATTTAAACATTTAAACTCCTTTTCACTCCCTTAGCGATGGAATATTCAACAATTCTTCCGTAGTGAGCACCTACACACTCTAATATAAATGTATCCTCAAAATTTAATTTCCTTACGTCCAGTAGGTTTTGCTCGGCGATGATGAATCAGTCAGTTAGTCAGTCAGTCAGTCAGTCAGTCAGTCAGTCAGTCAGTCAGTCAGGACATTTTATTTTTGACTCATTAGAGTGTATATATATAGATTATTTAAGAGATAATATTGTATAATGTCCGCCTACGTAGCATAATGGTTAGTGCTCAGAAATCTGGTTTTGACTGCCGGTACTACCAAAAATTTAAGATTGCCAGGAGGGATGGTATACAGCTCGCCTTAATGGGGTGTGTGCCGGTAAAGAACTGCACCGCCTTGAGGAGAAGAGTTTACTTTATATTTGTTTTATGTTCATTTGTATATGTTATGGTTTACAATATTTTGTTATTGTCTATCTGGAAACAATTCTTGAGAACCGTTAAAAACAGTATTAAGATCATTGTGAAAATGCTTTATTAGTTACAAAAAATAGTTATAAAGTCTTGGTTCTTATAGCCTCTTTTAATGTTTTTTATTAGGCCTACATAGTCTCTTACTTAACAAAGCAGCACACTGCTTAAGTTTAGTCTGAATTTTTGGGAGGCATACTTTATCATGAATATAATGCGTCAAAGAAACTATGAAAATTGGCAACACACGTAACCCCTTCCCTGGTGTCGTGAACTGCAAGTTCAAGTCTGTGATTGGCACATTCCATATTATTAGATCAGAAAATGTGTTCTGTAATTGTTTCGCTACTCCATTGTATGTACCAATCACAACGAAAGCCCTATCACAAGCAGATCCCATTAAATGTTATTTTAAATAAATAAATCATCCAAAACATAGGAAGAAAAATCGAAGAGAATGGCTTCTTTAATTGAAGAACTTAATACACTTTGTAGTTCAACAAGATCTCAGAAAAATAGATATTTACTGATGAATCAAGTGACGTTGCACATTCATCTACCAACACACTTATTTTTACGTTATTTTTGATAATGTCCTCTGATACCTTCTTTCTCACCTCTTTGGAAATACGGTGTAGAATGTTTGTACAACTTAATCTTGAATGCAGAATCCTTCCCATGTCGAAGATATTAAGCTCCTGTACTTGAATATCAACAGGCAGATCAGTGAAAGGTCTATTTAATTTCCCCAGCTTATAAGCAGTACGGAACATCCAAACAGTAGTATCAAGATGTTGCGCCGTTTTGTCAATTCCTATTTTCAAACTATTATTGGAAGCTTCGTTTCTAATATTTTCGGCCTTTCAATGGCGAAGATAATTGTTATGAATAAAACGTTTCTTTCTGAGGTGTGTTCCTTGAGTTTCTCTTGTAGCTCCGTAATAGGTCACCTGGCACTGTTTATTCGACTGTCGTACCTAACTGTGGGCCCATGCCATGTTCAGTATATCTACTCTACAATGAGCAGCCTAAATGTCCATTTTTAACAACTCGCCAGCTATTTTCTTTCAAAAAGTAATTATATTGCTCTTCTGACTAGTATTCGGGATATTCCTTCTTACTGACTGAAGAAGAAGCTCTTGAGGCACGTTACACTTGGTCTAAGTCGTCAGTGAATTAAGCAAAGACACTCACCACGCGTGGCAGCATTCTTTTCACATTCTACAGTCCTTTTAACCTCAAATTTTCATCACATAATTTTCGTTTTAGTTGAACGTCTGCATTATCAGATGTGCTCTCCCTCTTTTTTTGGTTTTTTATTTATTTATTTAGCGTATGATGAATAATGACAACCTATAAACTATTTACACAACAAGTGAAAGATGAGTACAAAGTAAATACAAATTATCATATCTATACATTTAAGCAAACTCATTTTCACTGTATATCTACTTCATATGAAGGAATATACCGATATTATTTAAAAACTACAGTAAATCCACAAACACGTAAACATTGCAATGAAACAAAACTGACGAACAATTTATCAAACTACCAATCCAGCAAAAGAAAATATGTATTCGCGGATGTGATGTTCTCTGGTCAAAGAGCACAGCACTGCTTCTTCTTTACACGTGGTCTCCGACGATCTTCAAATTAATGCGGGAACTTGAAATAAATGTCCATCTCTTGGAGTTTAATCAAACAACACTCCTTTTTTTACTGGAACAGCATTCTCGTGCGTTGTCCCTCAAATATCGCACTGTAAATTGGTATACATTAGCAACCACTTTACGGGTTTGACAGTGAAAAACTTTGCCTTTAAATTGCTTTGTACCCGTGGCATTTTCAACTGCGAATTTTCCCACAGCCGAGCGTTCTATCTGGCACGATGACAACACATCCACTACTGGAGACCGTCTGAGCTAGGCCAGGCCCATTGTCCATCTTGTTTACAGTGTTTTCTTCTATAATTTGCATGAGCTGTAAATTGGGAGAACGAGGGGGGCAAAGTCCGCCACTAATTATTCGTTCATCGGACACCTGTTCTAGTGCATACGGTAAATTTTCCGATGAGCTGTATGGGTAGTGGTGGTATCCTACTGGAAGTAGGTATTAAACGCGTACACGTTCAACAAAAAATGTAGGAATGCAACACTAATAACGTGCGCTCAACAACAGCTACAGTCATAAACTAAACGTTCATTCCGTTCACTTCAAAGAGGTTATAATAGGATAGAGATGAGAGTCAATAATAAATTTCTGTAGTTTCAGTCCGCAATCAGAGATTGCGCCGCAATGCGCATTGTGTGCAATACCTTACTGTTCTTATCAAGATATAGCGCAGAAAAGTGACTTCCGCCGTAGTGACGCACATCCGGTGATGCTCACCACAACCCCTCTCTCCCTCCACCTTCTATCCTATTCCCCCCTCCACCTTCAAATCCCCCTCACCTACTATCTCAATAATAATGCAGTTCTACTATTTCCATTCCCAATACATTATAATTAATATATTTTTATTTTCAAGTACTTGCTATGTCCTAAATAATGATCTGATACCCCTAGTTCGTACGGCATACTATGTTATTGAGAGCATAACCTCACACAACAAAGTAGCTTTACTTTGAAATAGATGATTGACACATTACCAAAAAGCTGATATTATGACAAATAATAAATTCCTTCAAAAGCAAGACAGCAGAGCATAGCATACGCAAGATATGGGTACCACATCAGTATCCAAGTACCACATGAAAATAAAAATAACAGAATTAAGTGCACTGAGACAGGAAATATATAATAATACATTCATAGAACAATTCAGCTTCCAGCCCCTGAGGTGTACTCATACAGGAAATACGGGATTTCAGGAGGACTGGCGAAGATATATTTCTGATAAACAAGCACAAGGAACAAAAATTTACAGCACAGGCATATGGGCACTTGGTATTCAAACTAGTGACGGGACTATCGAATGAAATCTACCGAAATTTTTCGATAGTCCTCAACTTTCGAACCGATTGTTTCCGTTTGAATTCGGTTTTACATTCGGATTGCAAATTCCAATTGTTTCCACTGAAATCGGCCTCCACTTTCGTTATGGAGTGAAGTCAGAGTCATTTATTATAAATGAATAGATATCTGACTCAGTGTTGTATAATGATAAGTGCAGTTTTATTATTGTGCACCTTATCAATAGATAATCATGTTATAGTTTTTATAAATATTTTGCATATACCAACCATGAACCTCTAATGATTGAACATTAACCTTAAATAAATTGATTTTTAAAAATTATTATATAGGCTACACTATTATTTGGTCCTAAGAAAATGCGTTTTTTATTTAGTTTAGTTTTCTGCATTCACATTACTTTAATATGTGACGTCATTACAATAAGGTGTAAACCTGGCCTTCGACTGAAATTACCTTTGTTATATTATGAACAGATGTACCCTTTCAAAAGCCTTGCATAGGTCAATAGCGATTCATTAACTTGTGGTTAGGGACACAAAAATGCATTTTATTTAAAATGAAACGTAATGACCACAATTACTTTAATCGGGACATTTTATCTTATTTTATAGACCAACGTAGGTATTTCAGTTTCCAATCACTTCACTCGAACATTGTGTAACGTTTGTTACTAGTCTCAATACTTCCGCTTGTATCACTAACAACAAAAGAAACACGATAAAAATCGGTAATTTATACAACAATCAACATTTCGGTAATTACTAGCAAATGACTTATTACTAGTTATAGTACTGCCGCAGTACAAAACGTATTATTTATAACCGATTTTAAACCGAATGAAAATTATCGAATGTTTTCACAATCGGTAGTCTACCGACAGTTTACAACATTCGATATTTCCATCACTAATTCAAACAACACAAATGCTGTAGCATCATGGGAACTATCGCTTAAAATCGATATTAGTTCGAATAAGGTTAATCGATTGAGCAAAGTCCTATTCAGTGCAATCCAGCAATATTATCTCTATAATACTTGACGTTATACGACTGATTCTTTGTCAGAAGGGCGCACTGATTGATGCTAGACTTGAATACTTCACTTCGAGGCAAACAGCCTTTAATTACAAAAATCGCTCGTTTCATGCCCACTTGTCTGTCATCTACAGAACCTTCCAACTATCTACACGTTGTGAAGGATCTCCAGCGCCATCTAAAAATTAGGACTGGAACTGCTCAAGCTGGCTACAGACTGGAACCACAAGCCCCATAAGACTTTCACCGGGGTGGTTCACTTACTGCTAACCATGTTCGCTGCACTACCTGACCGCGCACTCTATCCTCGTCACTCCCGAACGAAACAAGCATTTCATCGGTCCACTTGCGCGGTAGCACCGGCTCTCTCTGTAGCATCACATGCTTTCCAACCATGCTCCCAATGCACTGGGGGAAGTGCCAATGGCGCTATAGGCGACTTTACTGCTCTGCATAATCTAACCCCTTTTACTATAGTTGATGGAAGCTAGAAACATTCTAAATTGTTATATTAAAAACGTTGTGTTGTTGGTTTTTTAGTATACAGTGTGTAACGCTGAAGCAAGTGCGAAATTGTGTTGTTAATTGTGCGTGCGTGCGTGTGCGCGCGCGCGCGCGTGTGTGTGTGTGAAAGAGAGAAAGAGAGAGTGAGTGAGTGAGTGAGTGAGTGAGTGAGTGCGCGTGCGTGCGTGCACATCAAGTGTTTTATCAGTGATTTATTATGGCTTTGGTTCCAGACACACCCACCACAAGAAGTCCAAAACAGCCAACAAGTAGAAGAAATTACGGTTCAGACAGGCGGCGAAATTACAACTAAGAAAGAGACCGACCCTCCTGTCAACGCTCCAATACGTGAAAATAAAATGAGTTACGACCTTATGGCCGAAGAGGCATACTCAATCATGAAACAATTAGCAGGAAACATTAAACAAAAAGACGAGTTTGACGTATTTGGCGAGCACGTAGCTTGCCAAATACGTAAATTGAGAGATGTTCGCGATCAGATAATTGCAAAACACCGAATTAACCAAATTTTGTTTGACTTGGAAATGTCGGAATTCACTCAACATTCTAACAGCAATTTACCGCCACATTCCACTTGGAGGACGTCTACTACAACGTCATCTGTCAATCAGCAAGGTTCTACAGGCGAGTCTGTTCCTGTCTTTGAATCTTTGTGTGTTGTTGAGGGAATGGGTTTGGACGTTAACAATGGTAACAACAAAAATGAATCAGCAATTAAAGACGGCAATGATTATACTAATCTCTAACGATTAATGTGATTCTTTTTACAAATTACTTTGTATAACTGAGTGCGGTATATTAATTTATTAATTCATGTAAATTAAAAAGAAATTACTCAGTATTTCAATAAAACTATGTTATTTGCAGACAATTATTCCAGTAAGAATTTTTTTTATGGATTATGAAAACAATGTAGACCTATTATTTTTACTAATTCAACTAACAAAATTAATGGGAGTGTGAGGGCCAAAAATGTTTTTCTTAAAAAAGGCTATTTTTATTTTTTGGGTTAATTTTGGTGTAAATAACAGATCTTCACACGCGATGGATGTCAGCTTTAAAGAATTACTTCAACTATTACTTACTTTCATTTTGTCCTTCAGGAAGTCTATCGAATCCTCGTACACTTCTAATATTGAATTCTGGTATTTTTGCAAACAACTGTAATGTCAATTTTGAAATTCTTAACAAAGAACGTATGGTTGTGTATCAGTTTTCGCTTAGTAAAGAAGGCGGAAGATCACCATTAATCTTTATTCTACTGGAATAGCTTTACTGTAGTGTCGCCAACCCAGAAATTATTTCTCCGCTAAATTTTAGTTGAAAATATGCTAAATTTCGAATTGAAGCAAAATAGTATAATCAGCTTTTTGTATAGAAGAAATTAACTCAACACTCACCAGTTTTAGAACAGAAGGTCATCATCTTCTCCTCCCTGCACTGTATCCTCTGAAGCTGATGAGCTGGGATGAGGTCCTGTGGTTTCATATGAAGCCATGGTACTATTCCACTTCAAAATATCTGATGTCAGATCATAATCTTTGCACCACTTGTTCTTATGGGAAGCAATAGTGGCAGGCATTCTGTTACGCAGAGATGTTTTTACTAATGCATTGGCTGAGAGCTCTTTCAACATCAACCACTATCCTAATTGTTACTTTTTGTAACATTGCTACATTGTGGGGCAGGTTAAGATTTACAGTCGATGTTGCAGCTCAGCAGCAATGCATATACGGTTGTCATTGTTTTTTGATCAGTTCAGAAAGAAAGACTTCAACATCATAGCCAAGATACATTTTAGGAGATTTAGGTTCAATAACATCAACTGTCAACAGATCACCCTTGTGCTATGGAACAACAGTTCATCTGGCAATGATGCTAATTAACATAAGGCCATTTATAAATTGAGAATGTCTGAAATGATTTCTTTACTTTCCAATGTTTTTCAAAACAGGGTTTGAGAAAAACAAGATAAAGCTTATTAATGATATCACTGTACAATCTGTACAGATGTTCAGCAGTGAAACACTATTTATTTGACCTTGTTATTTTAAAATAGGTCATTAACTGAAGCCACTGGGAAAGGACGCGATCTATTGCGACTTGAATAGACATCCATCTTATGTTACTTTGCTGAACAGTTTTCAGAGATCAGGACCATCGTTGATTGTATGATATAACTGTTAGTAGAATATTTGTCGCAAAGACTACTTCGACAACTAAGTCTACGATAGCAAATATTGGACATTTCTGGGCAGCGATTCAACTGCAGCAGAAGATACTGGTAAATGAATATAATGGTATAGACAAGGGATTGCCGTAATATCAGGTTAGAAAGTTGCTCTTTTAATTGCTTGTACGTTCCATTGTTTATGCCAGATATAAGTGGAGCAAATAATGTTATTGTTGCATATCGTCGTTGCCGGGACAAAACCTCCTATGTGAAATATTTTAGCTTAGAACCTTGGCCGGTAAGGTTCTGTCATCTAAGGTGCAATATTGTGTGAATATTGTCAAGGCATTCTCGCTCTTCATAATGCATGTGCTGCGGGTCGGTATATCTCCAAAAATATTATCATATATAGGAGGTTTTGTCCCGGCAACGACGATATGCAGGAGCAGGGAGCACATTCTTTAGAATGTTTAACTTAGTGTGATCACATTTCCAAAATCAAAATACGTGACACAAATTAAAAGTTAATCAATCAATGAATATTCAAGATAAATATTATAATTAAGCGGTCCGCCTATTACAATATATAATTTATTATATCTAGTACATGTTTCGTCCCCTAAGGGACATCATCAGCTAATAATAAATTAACATTAATATATCAGAAATAAATATTAAAATTGGGAAGACACCTTAAAATTTTTGACATTTAAAATAAGATCTTCGAAATTTTGTTAAAATTGTAAGTCATAAGACAGATAAAACAGTTAAATTGTCCATATTTTTCTTGTTGATGTTCTTGGAAAATACCAGTTTTGCTTATAAAATCTTAAAAATATCATTTGTTGTAAATAGCACACTTGATTTGTATCTCTTGGTAAAAGATTTGTTGAAACTTAATAAGCATTCATTAGATGGTATAATAAAATTTAAATGCTTCAGAATTTAAAGTCAGATCGGGGCCGGTTTATAAAACCATCAAGTAACTGTAACTGGTGTCTCTAAGCAATCTTATACACGTCGCAAGCAACCTGAAGCAATACTGCAGTAGGCAGTGTACAAAGAGATTGCACGCCATGTGAAAGCATTACGCACTACCAACCAAAGAACTTCAAAATTCGTGTCTTGTTCAGTTTGGTTTCATCAAGGGTGTATTTTCTTTCCTCTTTGGGTATGACCACAGTTGTTTTCCACTTGGCTGTGCTACACGTTAATTAAAACACGCTATCTCAAAATATACGTAACCATTAATTATAAAGGGGACAATTTGCGTCCCTATGTATTTTTTCGGGACAATGGGACACTTAAGGGAAATAAGGGACGAGCCCGTAAAATACGGGACTACAGAGAATTCTACTTTTGATAGCCATTGCAATGAAAACGGCAAAGCAACTTTTAAAACTATATTATATATTTCATAATAAAGATTGTCAAACAATTTCTCATTTATATTGCACTGACGATATCAGCACCGTCCGTGTTCGGGGTCACTGGGAAGCTCAACCAACTAGTCTTTGAAAGTTTCATTATTTAAATGTGTGTATGTGTATGTTCAGTCTTCAGCCCTAAGGCTAGTTGGATCCTCAACAGCTCCGCCGTCAGCTGCCATAGATGGCCTAGGCATCACTGAAGAGGCGTACTAGGGAAATGAGGAGTGAGGTAGTTTCCCGTTGCTTTCCTCGCGAGCCAGAAGTTGCTATTACATATCAGCCTTCCAAGCCCACTGAAATGCATGCACCAACCGACCCTATGAGCAACATTTTCACAGCATTCATAGCAGGGACTGGCTGCAGAAGGAATGACATTACTAGCATCGCTCATACCTCAGTCACTTTCATATTGTCAAAAAGAGAGCTGTTTGTGGTTACTCTTATTCAAAGGCGGGAAACGGCAATATTGATGTTGTGACTGTCACAAGGAAGCAGATATTATTATCAGTGGAATACTGTGAAGGAGGAATACTGACTGGTAATTGGGGATTTAAATGAGGCTGTGAATCGGAATGTGGGAAATTAGGAGTGCAATTTGTAATCCTAACGGGTGGGAAGGAAATAGGGATGGTCTTCATTTGAGCCGCAGTGGTACGTATAAGTTAGGAAGTTTGTTTAGAAGTGTTATAAGGAAAAGTCAGGGAAAAGGGGTGATATAGAGAGCGGTGGTAGGTTACAGGGATCTGGAGGTCAAGTAGGGATGGCATAGAAATGTTAATGTTGAACTGTAGAAGTATTGTAACGAAAGGAAGATAATTATAGTTTAATAGATATAGGCCTATACTTACCAGATATTGTAATAGGAGTTGAATCATAACTGAAAAATGATATAATGTGTTACGGAGTTATCCGTGGAAGTCAGAGGTGAAAGAAGGTGCGGGCTGGAATGGGTCTAATTACAAGTTCGAAAGATGAAATAAAATTTCAACAAAGGTTATATTTTCAAACTTAACAATGGTGACAGAATTCGAGCGTACAACAAATAACAACAAGTTAAATCAGGTACACAATCAAGAAGTCCAAGATTAGATAAAAACTTAAACCAGTTTCCACTAGGGGAAATAACAAAATCAGGTACCAGAGTAGATTTACAAGAAAGCACCAGTTAATTGGTGTTTACAAATTCTGGGCTACGGGCCCCAAATTTATCAATCCTTGAGCTCTCAGCTCACAATCACAAAACACCAAAGGGCAGAAAACCCATAATTACATGGAGATCTTGCTTCCGCTTAATAATGTCATGCCTCCTAGAGGCACCTTCCAAAATACCAGAAAGAGCGGATCTGCTCTCAATTTTACAAGCCTATCCAAGGCCACAACAAACTTCACTTCTAACTGCCCTCAAGGCACACAAAGAAGCAGGGGCATTTAATACCCAACCTACAGGGCCTTCACATGAAGAAAGCAAAACATCGGGTTAATTAAATGGCCCCAAAATACAAAATTGAATGGAGGCGAATACATGCACTCCTACACTAAAGTTATTAAAACCTATGTAGCGCTAGGCCAATAATACAGGGGCTAATCCCAAGCTAGGGAGGTGACTCGTATGACAAAACTTTAATACATTAAGGAAGAGAAGAAACGGTTACGAAAACGTAGTCCCCTCAATTTCAAATGAGGGGGAGCTCGAGAGGGTAAAGCACTCTCTATCCCCGAATTAAAGTTCAAGAGAACTGAAGTTTACAGGAAAAGGGTTTACATGTTTAATAGTTTACATATTAAAGGTTTCGAACCTTCCCCGGGAGTTAAACTGCTGAGCTAGCAAGAAATAAAGATGTCAGAACTGCTGTCTGAAGAACGAGGCACTTCCCGCCCCCTGCTTCATATTCGCATACTGAGTTAGATGTTATACTAGTGGCCCGGAGACAAGAAAATCAGCAGTTTTTATAACCTCGTGGAAAATTAGAGACCTTTCAAGAATGAGTAGACACACCCCCTCAACTTTATTGGATAGCTTAGAGCTACATATCCATATCGAAGAAGACATACATGATTGGCTGAGAATTAATTAAAGAAATTCGGGATTGGCTAAGTTCAAACCTGGTGGAAGGCAGGATTAATATTGCCAACCCGAAAATAAAAGAACAAAATTTAGTAAAGACAGCAACTTTTGAATACAAAATTTCTTCAAGAAGGTTCATTCCTTTGCACCAGAGTGCATGATCATAGTTTTTTTGTAGAGACATCTGTTAGAGAACGTCCACACTTCTTAATCAATGACAAACAAAAGCAAATCAAAAACACACAGTGACATCTTCTGATAACCAGTAGAGTTAGTTCGGTGGTTAAAGTTCCCGGTTTCTCCAGTAGAGAAGTTTCAATTGGCGCAAGATTTGAACTTGCGTCGTAGAGGTGTACCGCCCGGTACATAATGCATGCATAAATTTTCTCACAGAACTGGAGAGTTTATCATAGAGACAGGATAGGAATGGTAGGAGGTGGAGTATTCATTCTGGTGAAAGGAGAATTTATAAGCTACGAAAAATTTAAAGACGTCAAACATGAAATTCTAGGTTTAAGGCTCACTTCTAAAGATAATAATGTTTTATGAGTGTATAGACCTAGAAAGGGTGTTACAGACGCTGATTCAGCATTATTTAATAAGATAATCAGCGGCGTGGGAAACGATACGGAAAGGAAAGTGATTGTAGCAGGTGATCTAAATTTACCAAATGTCAATTGGGAAGGTAATGCGAACGACAGGAAGCACGACCAACAAATGGCTGGGAAGGACAGATGAATCGGAAAATGATGGAACCAACTAGAGGGAAGACTATTGTGGACGTGGTGCTGGTTAAACAAGATGAGCTCTATAAAGAAACTGAAGTAATAGATGAATTGGTGATCACGAAGCAGTTTTTTTTTCGTATTTAAAAATAAATGTGATATAAAGGAAGGAGGTGAAAGTAGGATTATTAGGCAGTACTATATGGCTGATAAGTCAAGCATGAGGGAGGTTTTAAAAAGTAATTATGATCACTGGAAAATGGTAAATAAAAATATAAACAGACTGTGGGATGGGTTTAAAGCAATTGTTGAGGAATACGAAACCAGGTATTTATCTTTAAAGGGTAAGGAATGGCAAAAACTCACTATAATATAACAGAGAAGTAAAGAGACTAAGAAAGATGTGCAGATTGGAAAGAAATAGAGTTGGAAATGGTTGTGGAAGTAAGGAGAAATTGAGGGAACTTACTAGGAAATTTAATCTAGCGAAGAAGTCAGCTAAGGATATAAAGTCGATATAAAGCATAATTGGCAGTCATAGAAATTTTAGTGAAAAGTGGAAGAGTATGTATAGGTACTGTACCAGGAAATGATAGTGGGTTTTGGGCATGAGAAGGATCTAAGGTAGTGTACGGTGTTTTTGGAGCCGATACAGAGAAGGATAGAATCGCAGGGCGAATAATAGATGATTATATCTTTTTCTATAAAATTTATTAATAATATCAGTAGATAGATGCCCTGCAATCTTACTGTAGAACTCAAATCTATCATCAATATTTGTCAAAATCAAAGATTTATATCGTGACCTTCTTGAAGTCAGTTTGAAAATAAATAGCACTCCTTCGTGGGACATTAATATTCTACAGTCTTTTTAAATCTCGTGAGAACATAAGATATCAATTTTGCACCTAGAGTCTTTCTAAGTTTTTAATCACACAAAAATGAACACACACATTTATCATGAAAAAATTGAGTAAAATATTTAAACTCTTGTGGAGTGTCTCTCAGTTTGGATTGTAAGAAATGATAATAAAGCACTTGAAAACCCTAAAGTTTATCTAGGTAACGTGAATTTGAATAAATTATTAACTTTGAAATAAATTTATCACAGAATGTGAACTTCTTTGATACGGCGAGAAAATTATGGAATACTATTCACACGAAGCACTGATAACATCGCTGTATTGGATTAACTGTTTGGTAAAAGTCAGTCAGTTTGTAGTTACTCACTCAGAATAGAAATATCTGCTTACGAATGTTGAATTTGGAGACTCGGCGTCTGGAGCATTCCGCGGAGTGCGGAAGAAGACTCGAACTCGGCGATGTTCCGTGAAGAGACTACCCTGACGTCCCTCGATGGGTACCATAGATGAAGGAATGATGTCGATGTAGCAGGATGTAGTATTTCGCCAAGGTTTCCGTCACTCTTGGAGGTGATATAGCACACGGAAAGTTCAATTGGCACTGAACAATTCAGTAATCACGGAAATTGTTACCACTCACTGTCGTGATACACAGTTCTATTTTAACTCTAATTTTACGATGTTAAATTAACATTTACAGTCCTTGTGGCACAAAACACAGTTCATAATCGTCACTGATTACGTCTGAAATTATGATAGCAAAGTAATAGGCACAGTTCAAACACTTGAAAATGTAATTTGCAGTAGTTTTTATCACAGTCTCTGAACAGTTGTTGTTGGCAGATTAAGGTGATTTTATGGTCGTGTTTATATAACACTAGTCTGGATTATTTAATATAACCATAAAAAGTTCTTAATGTTCACTGAGTTTATTATAGTTTTGATCGAAAGATTGAGAAAGTTCACTGGGAAAAATAACAAAGTCTTGTCCTGTTATGGAGCAAATGTTAAGAAAATAAGGTTACACACAGTTCACTGTTATACTGTCTTAAAAGAATATGTCCTAGAATGGTTAAAATTGTCGTAAATTATGATTTCCGTTTTGCCACACACGTTAATTTAAGATATCGTCATAGTCCAAAATTACACGAAATAAGTAAAGTGTACCAGTCCGTAAAATATCAGTAACTTGAATTCTCACTCCAAATTATGGTCTTATTCAGTCAATAATTTCACAAATGTTATATAACGGAAACGTCTAGAATTTTACCGTCATCATGGCGTATTGGAACTTCACGTACGGTACTAGTTCAACGGCGTTCGATCATGGCCATAACCACGTCCTCGCGAATCGCAACGGAGCATACTTTCTTCACTGACGAGACTGCACTGACAGACTGTACTCGCCACACGGGTCAGACTGCTCTCTCCCTGGCCTTGGCCCAGTGGCATATATATACACGCCAGGTGGGAGGCGCTATGAATCAGCTGAAGAAGGGGTGTTCATTCTTCCCAAACTTTAAATCGTTACATTTCGAAAACTACTGGATGGATTGACTTGAAATTTGCAGGGCATTACTTCTATAATGTTAGCTATAGTTTAGCGTTGGTCTCATTTTAATCGGTCCAGGCGTTAAAAAGTTAATGAAAAACGTCTAGAAATATCTGTAGGGGAAGTAAGCATTAAGCGGCGGTGACGTCACTTGACCTTGCTTGACTTGCTCGTGAAGTGTGGTAGGTACTAGAACATTCTTTCACACCGCTGCTCACGTATCGGAATGGAATTGTATGCTGGAAATAAAGTTTTTAATTTATATGTGCTAGGACTTAGGCCTTCCTGGTACAGTACTTAAAGGCAGAAACAGGTTCCAAGAAGGACATTCCAGGATTCGTTAATGAACAAGGGGAGAGTGTGTGTGCGAGGATCTAGAGAAGGCAGAAATATTCCGTCAGTGGTCTGTAAAGATTATTGGTTACAAGGAAAATGTACTGATAGAAGGGGTGACTAATACTAACGAAACATTGAAATGTACCTACGATAACAAAGGCATTTACAATAAGGCGCAAAAGTTGGAAACTAGAAAATCAGCTTGACTTGGTAAGATTTCGGGGGATATGGTACAATATCTGAAGTGCTTATTTGATTACAGTTTGCATGAAGGAACTATGCCAAATTAATGGAGATTTGCTGTAGTAGCCCCTGTGTATAAAGGAAAGGGTGATAAACATAAAGCTGAAAATTGCAGGCCAGTCAGTTTGGCATGCATTACATGTAAGCTTTGGGAAAGCATTCTTTCTAATTATATTAGACATGTTTGCGAAATTAATAACTGGTTCGATAGAAGGCAGTTCGTGTTTGGGAAAGGTTATTCCACTGAAGATCATCTTGTAGGATTCCAACAAGATATAACTTAGCAGATATCCTAGATTCGGGAGGTCAAATGGACTGTGTCGCGATTGACCTATACAAGGCATTTGACAGGGTAGATCATGGGAGACTACTAGCAAAAATGAGTGCAATTGGATTAGATAAAAGAGTGATTGAATGGGAGGCTATATTTCTAGATAATAGAACCCAGAGAATTAGAGTAGGTGAAGCATTATCTGATCCCGTAATCAATAAGAGAGGAATTTCCCAAGGCAGTATTATTGTACCTTTAGGTTTTATTATATATATAAATGATATGAAATCGGAAGTAAGGCGTTTTGCGGATGATGGTCTATTGTGTAGATAACTAAATAAGTTACAAGATTGTGATCAACTGTAAAAAGACCTCGACAGTGTTGTGATATGGACAGCAGGCAATGGTATGATAAAGTAAACTCGTGTCCTCATCCCGAGGTGGTGCAGCTCTTTTCATGCACACCCCCGATTGAGGTGAGCTGGATGTACCATTTGAGCCACATACCAGCCCTCCTGCCTTTCTTAAATTTCTGGCACTACCGGGAATCGCACCCGGGCCCCCGAGGGCAGCAACTAATAGTGCTAACCGTTACGTTACGGAGGCAGACAATGGTATGATGATAAGCGGGGTTAAAAGTCAGGTTGCGAGTTTCACTAATAGGAAAAGTCCTCTCAGTTTTAATTACTGCGTTCACTGGGTGAAAGTTCCTTATGTAGATCACTGTAAGTACCTAGGTGTTAATATAAGGAACGATCTTTAATGGGGTAATCACATAAACGGTATTGTAAACAAAGGCTACAGATCTCTGCACATGTTATGAGAGTATTTGAACCGGTTATTTTTAAAACCCCGCAAGTCTTTCATTTCGCCATTGTCATGCTACGAGAGAAAATGAAAGCTGCAACATAGGTGCAGAAATGGCGTCAGTCTGGTGAATAGAATGGCTGTGAGGACACTGGGAACTTTTGGTATGGTTTTGAAACTCTGTAAATCATTGATTTTCAGGGTTTTTCAACGTAACTAATGTTGGCTACAACTCCTGGAGACCTCCACTGTTCAAGAATCCCATAGCAAGGGAGTGCCCCGAGATAAGAAAGTAAAATTCTAGGTGTCACAGTATAACTATACTATATATTCTTGGGACCACTTTGGTATAGTTAATACTTCCCAGTACGTTGATAGTCTTATAAGCTAAAACCTCAGACTTCGTAACAGTAGTCCGAGTGTCGTTGTGATGCCAGAAAAAAGAGCGTACAAACAGATTCTTCCAATTAATGTACAGAAAATAGAGGATTTGAAAAATATTGGAAGGATACATACCGAATGAAGGGAAGATTGAAAGATTCTAGAAAACCGTGTATGACAGGGAAATCACCGGCAGAGCGACTAGTTAAAAATGTTGTTCATTTCAAAATCATTTCTATTCTTTCTAGTTTCATAAAAACGTAATTGTCTTAGGTTTCTAGCGACGTTTTTACTAATTGGCAAGGAAATTATTTTCTAGATGAATATTGTAATTCAACATATTATTGTAAAGAACATGTGCCATGTTATGCTAAAACAGTCTTCATTAATTTTTGATATCCCGTAAGTCATGAACATTTAAACCAGTCTTGCAACATTTGTAATATTTATATAAGTGAATTACATACCTCCATGGCATGATGAATCAAAATTTAAATTTCAGAAGCGATAAAAGCATATAAAAGTTCTCTACGTAATTATTCAGTTTTTTCTTATTTTTTCCACAAACGTACAATTCCTGACTTAACGGGGTTTTAAAAATAACCGGTTCATGGGTTGCAGTAAGGATGTAAAGGAGAGGGCATATAAGTCTCCGGTAAGACCCCCACTTTAGTGTGATTAGCTGCCACCCCCGGAGGCCCGGGTCGATTCCCGGCTCTGCCACGAAATTTGAAAAGTGATACGAGGGCTGGAACGGGGTCCACTCAGACTTGGGAGGTCAACTGAGTAGAGGGGCGTTCGATTCCCTCTTCAGCCATCCTGGAAGTGGTTTTCCGTGGTTTCCCACTTCTCCTCCAGGCAAATGCCGGGATGGTACCTCACTTAAGGCCACGGCCGCTTCCTTCCCTCTTCCTTGTCTATCCTTTCCAAACTTCCCATCCCCCCACAAGGCCCCTGTTCAGCATAGCAGGTGAGGCCACCTGGGCGAGGTACTGGTCATCCTCCCCAGTTGTATCCCTAGACCCAGAGCCTGAAGCTGAGTCCGAGGGAAAAACTGATCCTGGAGGGAAAACCGATTACGAACGAACGAACGAACGAACGAAGACCCCCACTAGAGTATGGTTCCAATATATGTGACCGTCACTAGGATTACTTAATTCGAGAACTCGAAAAAATCCAAAGGAAAGTAGCTCGGTTTGTTCTGGGTGATTTCCGACAAAAGAGTTTGCGTTACGAAAATGTTGCAAAGTTTGGGCTGGGAAGACTTGGGAGAAAGAAGACTAAGTGGTATGTTCCGAGCTGTCAGAGTAGAGATGGCGTGGAATGCCATCAGTAGACGAATAAGTTTGAGTGGTGCTTTTAAACGTAGGAAAGATCACAATATGAAGTTGGAATTCAAGAGGACAAATTGGGGCAAATATTCGTTTATAGGAATAGGAGTTAGGGATTGGAATAATTTACCAATGGAGATGTTCAATAAATTTCCAAATTCTTTGCAATTATTTAAGAAATGACTAGGTAAACGACAGATAGGGAATCTGCCACCTGCGCGATTGCCCAAAATGCAGATCAGTAGTGATTGATAGTTGATGACTGAATCAATAATGTTGATCAGTTATTGCGCTGAAACTTAAATGGGCTAATTAACTTATGATGCATTGCCATATTGTTGTAATTTCATAACATTTAATTTATACAAGTTTTCAAATGGACTAACATTAAATGTTGTCCGAAATATGTGGTGTTTCGTTTTTTGTGGGTGAGTGTATGTTATACGGACATGGGTCCGGCTCCATGGCTAAATGGTTAGCGTGCTGGCCTTTGGTCAGAGGGGGTACCGGGTTCGATTCCCGGCAGGGTCGGGAATTTTAACCACCATTGGTTAATTTCGCTGGCACGTGGGCTGGGTGTATGTGTCGTCTTTATCATCATTTCATCTTCATCACGACGTGCAGGTTGCCTACGGGAGTCAAGTCAAAAGACCTGCACCTGGCGAGCCGAACATGTCCTCGGACACTCCCGGCACTAGAAGCCATAATCCATTTCATATGGACATGCGTCTGGTGGTGGTGGTTATCATTGTTTTATTCGGAAGTACGACTGGGCAACCATCCTCTATTAACACTATTCAGAGCGAAAAAGTGAAGGGGTCCGACACTTCGAAAAATGAAGATATCGGCCAAAAGAGACAAGGGTCACAATGGGTGTGAAAAAGAAAGACTCCGTAGGCGTCGCAACTTAATACCGTCAAGGTCGGAAAGCAACACGAGTTGATGCGGGGGGGGGGGGGGGGTGGAGAGGACAGATGAAAGTGAGGATCCTGGCACAAGTGAAATCAATGTCAGGACTCATTTAAGGTCCCGTGGTCACCAACACACGCTCTCAATTCAAGAGCCTCTGAGGTCCTTTTAGTCGCTTATTACAACAGGCAGGGGATATCGTAAATGTATTCTACTGTTCTCATCCAGAGGGGGGAGCGGAGGTGCGTCGCGGAATACATCAGCGCATCCGGGAATCCGGGATTCCGATGTCTGCCATCTGCTGGAGTAAAATCGAACATCAAAATTGATACGCAGGCAACCTATGGGGCCTAAACGGCGTGAGATTGAAAAGCCTGCACACTGTAGCCGAAATATTATTATTATTATTATTATTATTATTATTATTATTATTATTATTATTAATTCCGTACTCAAAGTTATATGCACAGTATCGAATATTTTCTTCCTATTGGTTAGCTCGTTATCCATGATCACTGTTTCATATTTGTTTGGCTATTGATTAACATTTGAATCCTTATCGGAAGCTCAAATGGAAATTACAGCTACTATGTTTTTAAGAGCCATTGAAATGAAATGGCGTATGGCTTTTAGTGTCGGGAGTGTCCGAGGACAAGTTCGGGTCGCCAGATGCAGGTCTTTTGATTTGACACCTGCAGGCGACCTACGCGTGATGATGAGGATGAAATGATGGTGAAGACGACACATACACACAGCTCCATTGTGTCAGCGAAATTAAACAGTGATGGTTAAAATTCCCGACCCTGCCGGGAATATAACCTGGAACCCCTGTGACCAAAGGGCAGCACATTTAGCCATGGAGTTGGACTACCAGCCATTGAAGTTCAAGAATTTGGCGCTGAATAAAAAAATGCAGCTATATTTTATTTACACTCTCTCTGACATGCACTTTTTGTGTGGAATTCAACTCGGTTCGCTTTAGTTTAAGGGAGATAATGGACAACGTTACGTTGCCAGTAAGAGGGGTGGGTAAAAAAAAAAAAATGGTAAGGAGAACCCAAGATACGGACATGAATTATAGATAAAGCAATAAGTACATAGAGATAAATATTGTTAACACAGGATACGATAGCATAGAGATCTACTGTATATTAAATTCAAAGTGACAATAATAATAATAATAATAATAATAATAATAATAATAATAATAATAATAATAATAATAATAATAATAATAATAACATAATGTATGTATGTCTATCCCTTACTCCCTTTTCCTAATATTGGTAAAGGGGATGAAATTAAATTAAATTATTGTCATAGTTTTACGGCCGGATGCCCTTCGTGACACGAACTCAGGAGCTAATAAAGAAGAAATGATTGATGGTGAATGAAATTCGGTAAGGAGGTGGAAAGAATCGTCTTGGCCTATCAATAGGAGCTGTCCCGACATTTGACTGGAAGTGAAAATGGGAAACCACAGAAAACCATTCTCATGACATCCGACGGTGGGAATCGAATCCATTCGTCTCCCGAATGCAGAGTTGGCTCCACAGTCTCCGTGTGTTACCACGCGTCGGAACTCTGCTTGATAATAATAATAATAATAATAATAATAATAATAATAATAATAATAATAATAATAATAATAATAACAATAACAATAATTGTTACGGAGTCTTCGTGGTTCAGAGAAAGGTGAAAGAAGGTGTGGGCTTGAATGGGTCTAACTACCATATTAAAAATTAATTTAAAATTTTAAATAAAGTTTATATTTATTTTCAAATTTCAAACTTAACAAGCTTCACTAGGTGAAGAAAAACAAAAAAGATCAGGTACAATAACAATTTTTATACAAGAATTAGACAACCCCAGAATAGGGAATTTAACGGTCTTAGGCTTCAGGCTCCAAATTTTCAAGTTTACAATGACGCCGGTGTAGCGTTTAATTAAACACAAATTTCCAGAGCACTTTGCTCCAACCGTTACAAATTTACGGCCTTCCAAAGGCACCACTAGTATCACACATAAACCCGAAAGAGTTTACAAGCTCTCCGAATTCAACAAAGGAGACTGGCTCCCGATTTCTTACAGCCTACTCAAGGCAACATTACACCAAACCTTACAGTCTCTGGCGTCTCTAGGCACAATACCCTTACGCAGGGGTATCTAGTACCCATACTACTGGGCCTTCGTGAAAAAGAAGAACAGGTTAATATTACTGGCCCAAACTCAAAATCGATGGAGGCGTACACTTGCGCTCCTTGAAAATCAAGTATAGTCCGTCTCTGTGGTGTAGTGGTTAGTGTGATTAGCTGCCACCCCCGGAGGTCCGGGTTCGATTCCCGGCTCTGCCACGAAATTTGAAAAGGGGTACGAGGGCTGGAACGGGGTCCACTCAGCCTCGGGAGGTCAACTGAGTAGAGGTGCGTTCGATTCCCACCTCAGCCATCCTCGAAGTGGTTTTCCGTAGTTTCCCACTTCTTCTCCAGGCATGTGCCGGGATGGTACCTAACTTAAGGCCTCGGCCGCTTCCTTCCCTCTTCCTTGCCTGTCCCATCCAATCTTTCCATCCCTCCTCAAGGCCCCTGTTCAGCATAGCAGGTGAGGCCGCCTGGGCGAGGTACTGGCCATTCTTCCCAGTTGTATCCCCCGACCCAAAGTCTGAAGCTCCAGGACACTGCCCTTGAGGTGGTAGAGGTGGGATCCCTCGCTGAGTCCGAGGGAAAAACCGACCCTGGAGGGTAAACAGATTAAGAAGAAGAGAAGAAAACCAAGTATAAAACCCTAATTGGGCTCGCGGCCTGATGATACAAAAGCTAATCCCAAGCTACTGAGGTAACTAGAATGAAAGGGTAATTTAATGCATTACAGGAAAAGAAACGGTTACAAAATCGTAGTCACCTCAAGATAAATGAAGGGGAAATCGAGAGGGTAACGCACTCTCTATTCCCGATTTACAGTTTAAGACCTTATGCAATTTTACATGAAAAGGAAGAAGTTTACATTTTTTTGCTAGGGGCTTTACGTCGAGCCGACACAGATAGGTCTTATGGCGACGATGGGTTAGGAAAGGCCTAGGAGTTGGAAGGAAGCAGCCGTGGCCTTAATTAAGGTACAGCCCCAGAATTTGCCTGGTGTGAGAATGGGAAACCACGGAAAACCATTTTCAGGGCTGCCGATAGTGGGATTCGAACCTACTATCTCCCGGATGCAAGCTCACAGCTGCGCGCCTCTACGCGCACGGCCAACTCGCCCGGTAAGTTTACATTTTAGAAATCAAACGGTTACATAGATAAAGTT